>NW_026128241.1:0-11474 GCF_022985175.1 Labeo rohita
CGGCATCAATCTCCTTGAGAGCATTTTTCAGCTCATTCTTGGCTCCTATAAAGTTGGTGCCTTGGTCACGTTTGATTTGGCGCACAGCTCCCCACAATGCAACGAAACAGCACAGGCCATTGATGAAAGCATCTGTAGACATGTCATCTAGCATTTCTAAATGAAAAGCTCTGGAGCTGAAACATGTGAAGGGGAGGCCGTATCTTTTAAGATCCTTCCAACTCTGTTTAGTGATAAAGGGACCAAAGCAGTCCATACAACAGAATGTGAATGGTGGAGATGGATTTGTACGTTCTGAAGGAAGGTCGGCATTCTTTCTTCTGTGGGTCTCCTGAGCTTCCGACATGTCACACAGTGATGCACATGGGATGCTACTGCTCTGCTCATTTCTGGAACCTGTAGCCTTGTGATCTGATCTCATTAACTGTAAGACCCTTTTCTTGGTGCTTGACATTCTCATGACATTGAGAGATGATCATCTTTGTTAAGTGGTGACCTTTAGGAATGATCACTGGGTGTTTGACTGAGCTGGGTAAGGACGCATCACAAAGCCTTCCTCCCACCTTGAGTACTCCTCCTTGATCTAGGAAGGCATCAAGATGATACAGCTTGCTGCTAGGTGACAGCTGGGCCCCCTTGCTTAATAACTTGATATTCTCTGCATAGGTGTTTTTGTAAATCCTTAATGATGCGTTTAGCATCTTCTCGTTCAGCTACTAAACTGTGACTGTAGGACTTGTCCCCTTTGGCTCGGCGAATGAGGCGCGCCACCGCTTGGACAGCTCCAGACCATGAAGACAGCTTTGACAAACAGTCTGAGAGGCTGACTTCTTTTGTTTCTGCATTCAGTGTCTGAGCCTGTCTCACTTCAGGATCTCCGTTTGTTAATGCTGTGTCAATATCTGCAACAGGAGGTATATCCTTCTTCCATAAGAATCTTGGCCCCGTCAACCAATTGGACACAATAATCTCACCGGCATTTAAACCTCTTGACGCATGGTCAGCAGGGTTTTCATTAGTGGGAACATATCTCCACTGTTGAGGAGTAGTGCTGAGATGTATCTTCTTCACTCTGTTTGCCACGAATGTGTGAAAGCGGCGTGCTTCGTTGTTAATGTATCCCAAGACCACTTGGAAGTCGGTCCAGAAGTGCTCTTCTATGTCTGCATAATCAAGCTCCTGTTTGAGCATATTGCTCATGCCAACTGAGATGACGGCGGCTGTCAGTTCGAGCCTGGAAATAGTCGTGACCTTAATGGGAGCAACTCTGGATTTACCTATGACCAGGGCACAATGGATGTTTCCTTCTTCGTTTGTGAATCTTAAATAGGAACACTGGCCATAGCCACTGTTGCTGGTGTCAGAGAAGTGATGAAGTTCTCTTTTGATGACCTTTCCAAAGTTCACAGGCACATAGCAGTGGGGTATATTAATCCTTTCCAAGTTCACAAGATCAGCTTTCCAATGCTCCCACCTTGGCTGCAATTCTTTAGGAAGGGGGTCATCCCAGCTTGTTCCATTTCTGCACATTTCCTGAAGCACTAATTTTCAACTGAGCAGGAAAGGAGCAATAAAGCCCAGAGGATCATACAGTGACGCAACTGTGGATAGTATGCCATAGCATGTTGCTGGCTGGTCTTTGAGGTCAACAGAGAATCTGAGTCTGTCAGAATCAATGTCCCAGTGGATCCCTAAAGCTCTCTATAAAGGTGTGTCATCAAAGTTGAGGTCAAGCGCCTTTACTTCAATGGCTCATTCAGAAATTGGAATGCTATCCAGGACAACTCTGTCATTTGAAATAAATTTGCGCAATCTAAGACCACCTTAGATACACAGTTGTCGAGCTTCTCTTGCTACCTGGATGGCTTCTTCTGTGCTAGCTACACTCATGACACTGTCATCAGTATAAAAGTCTGTTGTAATGAATTTTGAGCCAAGAGGATGCATATGCTCATTCTCCTTAGCGAGATGTTTCAGACTACAGTTGGCACATCCAGGTGACGAGGTTGCACCTGTAATAAATTTCGCTTTCGCCAACATAGGGACGCCAGTTAAGGTAGTGAATTTAACTTTCACCAACCTAGGGAGGTGAAATAGGGTAGTGATGGGTACTCATGTCACAGCTGACGTTATGATTCTTGGATCACGTGTCAATTAATGTATGGTTATGAGTACATCACATAAGAAAGATTAGTGGGATCTCTAACTTGTAGAACCTCTTCTGTAGTATCAACACAAGGAAGACACAAGTTGTAATAAAATAAATTTTATTAACAAAAGATAGACAAGAGTAATCAACAACTACTAAACGAATACCATGAATGAAGAAGGAATAAAGTGCATAAGATGCATAAAAAGCAAGTGATTATGTTGGGAGTTGCTATATCAGAGCTACGTTATCTGGAAAGATAAACTGTTGCTACTCTGAAACAAATAAGGTGAATAACCTTACTATGCATCAAACAAATACGTGTAATTTGTTATCAACTGCAATCAGCTATATAATACCTAATGTAACTTAGAAAATCATATACTGATAATATACAACAATGCCAAGGTCTCTGGAAGAGGTTTGGAAGTGATATTTACGTTCGCTGTGGTTGATGAGCAGTCCGGTGGCGGCGACTTCTTCCACTGGTTGCGCTGGTGGCAGTACAGTGGGAAAAGGAGCAGGAATCCGTTTCGATAGCCTTGAAGATGAAGCGCTGTAGGATGCTGATCTCCTGGAGCACCAAGGGTCCTAAGATCTGGAACACGCAGATATGGCCCTGGAGTAGGTGCTGAAGGTCCTTAGCTTGGAACACGCAAGCAAAAGTACCTGAAGTAAAGGTTTGCTCACCGGAGCTTAACCTTGTTGCAAATGTCTGTGTGTCTTCTGCCTCTCTGGGCTAGAGACTCAGAACTTGGTCAATCCGCTTTGTCTCTCTAGGATGGAGACTCAGGATGCTGCATCAATTGTTGTCTTGCTGGACGAAGACTCTGAACGTAGATTATCTCTTTCCTCGCAGGCTAGAGGCTCAGAACGCGGTCGTATCTGTTGCTGCCTCAAAAGCTGGAGACTTGGACTTGGTATCTGTTGTTGTCTCATCTTTGCAGGCCGGAGACTCAGAACGAAGGTTGATCTGTTGCTGCCTTCCCTGTAGCAGGCCGCAGACTCAGAACGTTGGTGTTTCTGTTAACGTCCCCTGGACGTGCTGGAGACTCAGAACGTTGTTGTTCTGTTACAGTCCTTTCCTTTGTGGGCGGCAGACTCAGAACGTGTGTTTCCTTGACTGGCCACAGACTCAAACTTTGTTGCTCTGTTTGTGTCTCTTAGACATGCTGGAGACTCAGAACAAGGAGTGTCTTTTGGAAGGGTAGCTTTATCCCTTTCCGATGAGGAGGAGATTGCGATTTGGCGCTTCTCCATTTCCATGCTGTGATTGGCTGGTTCCATCAGAGTGGGGGGGGGGACACGGGGTGACCAAAAGGAAGTTCTGTCCTTCCCGGGCTTTGCACCAAAGGTGGTCTTCTTGTGCTCTAAGAGGTGTCTGGCTGTTGTCCTGGTATCTTTATCTGATGCTGTTGGACAGTCTGTTTATGTTAGTTCACCAAGATCCAATCAAAATGTAGCAAACCTATGTCCAGTATTGTGGTCAGGGAGGGCTCCTGCCATAAACTGGGCCCTGGAATGTGCTGTCCACTAGACACCAAAAAGATGGACCTTCATGCGGTATTCTTGTGGGTGTAAAGCTAAGTTTCCGTTTTTCCACCAGAGAAAACGGAGGTAGTTTCGGTCTGCTTCTTCCACATGAAATTGGTGGAACATCTTTTCAACGTCGCACATAAAGGCAACGGGATGTTGTCTGAATCTTACAAGTACGCCAGTCAGATTATTCATTAAATCTGGGCCTTGCAGCAAGTGGTCATTGAGGCTGTTTCCTTGATACTTGGCGGAACAGTCAAAGACAACACGGAGCTTGTCTGGCTTCTTAGGATGATACACCCCGTGATGAGGGATGTACCACATCTCTCCATCCTTTTCTTCATCATGCACTTCTTCCGCATCACCTCTCTCAATGACTTCTTCCATAAACCTCACGTAGTGCTCCTTGTACCTTTCATCTATCAGCAATTTCCTTTTAAGATGATTGAGCCTTATAATGGCAAGCTGCTTATTGTTAAGCAAGTGAGGTCTCTCTTTGAAAGGGAGAGGCATCTCGTAATGCCCATGGTCATTCTTCCTTATGCCTTGCTGCAGTTTGGTCAAGAAAAGGATGTCATCCTGTGACACAGTTTATTATCTTCACCAGCATCTTTAAAGTCTGACTCCAGTACTTGAGGACAACAGAGGAGCTGTAGTCTCTTACTCTGAGATCTGACACCTTTTCACTTGGCGTTACAGCATCCTTTGCAGTCATGGTCGTCAACGTCATTCTCACAGGATAGGAGTCAGCTTGTAGCATGTTGCTCAGCTCTCGTTCAACAAACACAGTATCACTCTGGGTGTCAAGCAAAGCGTAAACACAGCCTGGATTCCTCTCGGTTGATACCCACACTGGTACAATCATTGAAGTATTAGTGGATGGCTCATCAATCTCTACTTTGTGAGATGTAGCAGTAGTTGTCTCTGCGTCACCTCGGTTTGAGACTGGTGCAGACTTGACTATCTTTGTGTAATTTTCATCATGTAGACACGTTGGATGTCTACATCTACAGGTGTCACAAGTTAGACGATGACGGCAGTCTTTTGCGCTGTGGCCTGGTTTCATGCAACCATAGCAGAGTTTGTTCTCCTTCACGTATTTCCGTTTCTCTTCAAATGATTTTGCCACAAATTTAGGTGAGTTGTGAATCTTATGCTTGCTGTCTTTGCAGAGGAAACACATTTTGAAATTTCCTTTAGTGGGCTGTTGTTCGTTTTCTTCATTTTGATTTTTTTCTGTAGCTGTTTGAACGTGAAAGACTTTAGCCCTGTTCCTTTTACTGTCCTTTCTGAAGTGGGGTCAGAGGCATGAAGAGCGCTGAAGGAGGTGACAGGATTACAAGTAATCTCTGCTTCCACTGACATGAAGGTCACAAAATCTATAAACTTTAGAATGACAGTTCCACCATGCTGCTTCCCAATCTGATAATTTGTGTACAAGTTTCTGATTTTCATCACAATCATTTAGTATTTCAAGCCCTTTGACATGAGGCATTGCTTGATGACATGCATTCAAGAAGTCAGAGAATTCTCTGAAACCTTTAGCATCCTTAGGCTGAATCTCAGAACATCATGGACTCTATCTTGGACAGCTTGAGCGAGATAGGATATATCAGATTTTGGAGGTGAGGCTGTTGCTGTGATGTTGGTAGGACGCGTTTTTGTGACGTTGATAGGACATTGGATGGGAGATGGAACCACATGCTGCTGCACTGTTATGATTATATCCTGCTGTTCCCCTCTATTCGAGTCTGAAGAATGAATCCTGACATCCTGTGCCATTTTCTGATCATAGGCTTGCAGTCTGGCTCTAGCTGCTTTTAGATCCTTCTCTGCCTTTAGTTTTCCTAGTTCACACTTCTGAGCTTCGATCTGTCAAAAATGATAAATATCATATCAAAAATATCAAAAATGATAATGATAGAAATATCTTTTGTTACAGCTTCACAAGTATCAATTCTGCGCCTAGTGTCAATGGACGGAGCGATGTAATCTCTGATTTCCAGGTATAGACGTGCTGATTTCCAGGTCATCTCTTCCCTTCTCAAGTGTATTAATAAATCCTACCAGTTGGCTCTCACTAACATCTGTTTTTATCTCTTTCCTCATGTTGCGAGCCAGGTCCTTCCATTGTTCGTACAGGTGGATCAGTCTTTTCTCCTTTTCCAGGGCCTCCTCTTCTTTATATGCACGCATCTTTTTCATTGGAAACTGACAAACTTCTTTCAAAGTGCTACTTGAATAACTTGATATGATTTTATAAATGACAATAATCTCCTTTTAGAGTGCAATATGAAATGAGTTAACAATGAATTAATTTTGGTACAACTGACAATCTCAAATTAGAGAGAAAAACATATAAAATGACCAAATAAAGACCAATGAATGAAAACAATGAATCCCACAGTCTCTGAATAACAACATTAGAAAATGAAATGGTTATCACTGATATTTGAAATTTGCATATATGCTAACAACATGCTAAAATGCTTTAACGCGATTGCTAAATAAACACTTCAAAGTTTAACACGCAGATTGAATTTAAACAGTACCTTGTGCCCTTTTGTCAGCCAGGAGCTAAGAGGTAGAGAAAAACCTTTTAAACATGCATTTGCAAACCGTGTACCCCAAAGTTCATGTTTCTTGTCCAGTAATATTCCAGAATGAAGCTTCACTTAGAAAGTTCACCAATGTACAGACACAGCGCTATTCCATGACAACAGCGCCCTCTATAAACGGAGGTAAAGATGATGGTGATTGGGGAATTTAGTGGTCATTTACAGTGGTTGAAAAGACTGTGAAACTGTTCATATACATCATTCATATAGCCTACATGACAGTGGCTCTCTTTAGGGCAGCTGCAGAATGAACATAGATAGCATGAACTGATATTGTTTGTTGGCAAAGATGGCTGCAGCGTGAGTGTGTGTCGCACAGGCCGATCTGTTTGAGTTGCTTTATTTGCGCTATACCCTATTTACTGCTCCTTTTGTTTTTTTTATAATAATGTGCCATAATTGCCTATTGGTCTAGCCATACTTTCTGATTTTGACTGGATAATATCGAGCAGAGGAATAATGGCATTGAGCAAACAAGATCAGATCTCCTTGTAAACTTTGTGGGATGGCATACAACAGATTAAGACTGAGATGCTTACGCATCTTGATTCTAAAGTCGATCCCATTCAATCAAAACGGAGTAGTATACAAATGTCTTTGTATACTCTTGGGGAACATGTTGTTTCACTTGAACAACGTATTGGCACTAACAAGGATAATCTACAAGATCTTTCGAAACGGAAAAACGATCTAACCAAAGATAACGCCTAAAATAAAGATAAATTTGACCCACTCATGAATATGTCTTGGCTTAGGATGGCTAGGGCTGCTGGGCCAAATCTATTGTTTTTAATCTTTTTGGTATGTGTAGTCTGGGGTTTTGTTTTGTTTGTATGTTTGGGGATTTGTTGTGTTGTCATGCCTCTACAATTTAACATATATTTGTTGTATTTTTTGGTTTGTTCATCTTTCTATTTACTACTTATCTTTAAATTTATATTTATAATTTTTGGCATATAAAGTGGATAACATTAAAGGTTTAAAAATTGTTCATTGGAACATAAGAAGTCTTCTGCCTAAAATGGATGTACTGCATGCACGGGTAGCACAGTATAATTCAAATATTATAACACTGTCAGATACATGGAGTAGTAAGATTCCAGATAGGGAAATTAAACTTGTAAATTATGTTCTTTATAGAGCTGATAGAGATTTCAGGGGTGGGTGTGTGGCAATATATGTTTCTTCTAATTGAATATTGGAGTTAATTATACCCTCAATTGAACCTAGATATTTTTACACTGTGTTTAAAATAATTTTTCATCAGAATAAATATTGAACTATTGGAAGTATATATAGACCTCCCTCTGCACCTGCTGAATCATTTAATTGTTTGTTTTCTACTATAGACTCAGTTTTATTTTAAAAAGAAATGAAAGTCACTTCAACAAGCATGTCTGATTGCTTTAGTGATCATTCAGTTGTTTTTTGTGTATGGAAAATTAAAATTTTAAAATTGCCTCCTAGATTTATAAAGATTAGACAACATAAGAAGATGAGTTGAGTTATTTATTAATGATTTACTTTCCATAAATTGGGATAGATATCAGCTAATACCCAATGTACAAGATGCCTGGGATTTTTTTATATTAAGTGTTTTCTCGAGTATAAACATGCTCCTTGGAAAATTACAAAGGTTAAGGGAAAATATTTACCTTGGATAAATGCAGAACTTATAGGTCTTTTTAGACAGAGAGACAAGGCCTGGGCTAAATTCCATGAGACTAGATCAAATGAATATTGGGAATCTTATAGGAGTATAAGAAATGTATTAAAACAATGACTCGTAATGCTAAATCGAACTATTATAAAGATTGTTTATCTAATAATTTAAAAAATCCTAAACAATTTTGGAATAACATAAAAGTTTTATTAAACACTTCAGATAAATGTACCATTAAGCAGATAAAAGATTAAAAAAAAAAAATTAAATTATTAATGATTCCCTTTCTATTGCCCAAGTATTTGGAAAAGTTTTTTCCACAGTTTGTTCTAATCTAACACCTGATTACTCTTACAGGAATAGGTTTGATAATTTTACTTTATCAGATAGTACCTTCACTTTTTCTAAAATAAAACCTATAGAAGTTCTGAATGTCATTGAGCAACTTTGCTCTAATAGTAGTGCCAGGCCTGATGGAAATGAGCCTAGATATATCAAACTTGCTTCTCATATTCTTATGTACCCATTGGCTGATCTCTTTACTATGTCATTACAGTTTAATGAGTTACCAGATATTTGGAAGTACTCTCCTATTACTCCAGTTTATAAAGGAGGTGATATTATTGATGCACAAAATTATAGACCAATCTGTGTCATTGCCAAAGTATTTAAAAAAATTAATTTATAATTGGGTATCAAAGTATCTTGAAAATAATACAATTTTTCACAGTTTCAATCAGGATTTAGGCCGAATTACTCAACAACTAGTGCTCTTCTAAAGTTGACTAATGATGTATATTCAGCATTAGATTGTGGTGACCTTACAGGGGCTATTTTTATTGATCTTAAGAAGGCTTTTGATTTAGTTGATCATTACTTATTATTAGATAAATTGTACGCAGTTGGTTTTTCTCAAAATTCTTTATTGTGGTTTAATTCTTATTTACATAACAGAAAACAGTGTGTGGCTATCCAAGGTAAACAATCTGATTTATTTATTAAAGAAAGAGGGGTTCCACAGGGCTCAATATTGGGTCCTCTTCTTTTTTCTATTTTTATTAGTGATCTTCCCTTAGTTCTTTCGTATTGTTCTGTTCATTTGTATGCAGACAATACTGTTATTTATATTTCAAATCCTTATATAACTCAAATTCAAAATATGCTTCAATCAGATTTTAATGCTTTACAAGAGTGGCTCCATTCTAATAACTTACTACTTAACAAAGCTAAATCTCATACTATGGGCTTTGGTTCAAAGCGTATGTTTAAACAAAAATCGAATGATATAAAAATAATGTGTAATGATGGTACATACTTGCACAGAGTATTGTGGAAACAAACAATGGTCTTTTCAAATTTGTCAATAAAGCTCAAGAAGCAGAGTTCAGATTATTAAACAGATTATCAAGAAGCAGATTATTCAGATTATTAAACTTATTAAAATCAATATCAGTATCAACAAAACAAAGAAATACAATAAATAATGCACTGGTTCATCCCACGGTGCCAGAGGAATTCCAGACATTCTTGGTAGCCTTAAGCGCTTTCTGGTGAAGTTGTCAAGTGCCGCCAGAGGAGCTTCCTGGAAAGTCTTATTGCCCTCCGGCGCTATCTGGTGTTGGAGTAGATAGTGGGTTTTTAAACCTCCAGTTGAATCTACTCATGCTTCTAAACACTGAGGTGCTCGTCGATCCAGTGCTCAGTGTTAAAAGAAACAGACTATATACTGTCTTTCTTTATCGTCCCCTTTTCTGTTTGCATTGTCTCGTAACACGGACAATGACCTGCTTGAGACCCTCAGCATCCCTCGCTTTCCAAAAAGCAATCACATTTTACATTTGATTTTATTAAAAGAATAAATGCTTTCCAGGAAAACATTATTCAAAATTAAATGACTTAAAGAGTAAATGACTTCAGGAAGGGGTATATGCCAAAGTAATGTACATAACAGCCTGTAACTTCCTGCCTACTTTATCCAAGTGTTCTAATAATGCTAAATAATATGAAAAAAAGAAAATACTATGAAAATACTAACTCCCTTTCTATCAAAAGTTACAATACAAGATAAAAATAAAAAAAAATGGAAAATAAAAGGCACCCCTTCCCTACCACTCTGTTGTTTTCTTCAGGTTTCACACAATTTAATTCAGCTAATCCAGTCCAGGACCCACTGTATGCACGTTGGCACACCCAAAGTCAATTCCGGATGGCTTTACTTGATACAATAATAATCTGTTTGGCTGCAGCATTGGCCAGCACTGATCTGAGAAAAAGGCACAACACAACAGAACAACAAAACAAATACAACAACAACAATGCCTATTATTGTAACGCCAAGCCAGCAGAGGGAGCTCTCACCCTAGGACTGCTTGCACGCTCCCTCTGCTGCTTCTACTGCTACTTCCTGTTTGGCAGTATTTAAAGACTGGCCATGTGCTCACTACTTTGCGAAGTATTGCCAGTTTCACCTGCCTTACTGAGTGTTTATATACTCTGTTGGATTACCTGTTGCTGTACTGCTCTGTTCTTGGATATTGTGTTTTTGGATTACCCCTGTTTGGATTTATTTGCCTGTTTGGACTGATTTCAAGGTTTGACCATTATCTGTCTTTTGACTATCGCTCTCTGGATCGCCCCTGTCGGATTGTTTGCTATATTGGACTGTCTGCTCTGTATTTGACCCACTGCCTGTTTATACCTTCTGCTGCTTGGATTACATTTCATGTTGTGTGTGATATTGGACTGCCTTCCGGTATTGACCCCCTGCCTGTTCTCTGTACTCTGTCTTCTTTAAATAAACTACCGCGAATGGATTCTACTACTGCCTCAGCGTCCACGTTACAGAATACTTCGCCTCCCACGCAATACCCCACAATGGACTCTTGAAAATTATATCGACCTCGCACTCCGGTTAAGCGGCTCACCATACACTGTTGGGATTGCGGACGAGGGACCCCGCAATCCCGCACTAACCACCACACCACAGCCAGCTCAAGTCACGTCCACCAAGCCGAAGCCTGTTCACGTCATGCCTGCCAAGCCAAAGCCTGCTCCAGCCCCATCCACCAAGCCAAAGCCTGTTCACGTCATGCCCGTCAAGCCAAGGCCTGTTCAAGCCACATCCACCAAGCCAAAGCCTGCTCACGCCACGCCTGCCGCTCCAGGGCCTGCTCACGCCACGCCTGCCGCTCCAGGGCCTGCTCACGCCACGCCTGCCGCTCCAGGGCCTGCTCACGCCACGCCTGCCGCTCCAGGGCCTGCTCACGTCACGCCTGCCGCCCGTCCAGAGTCTGCACCCGTCATGGCCGCCCTCCCACAACCAGTCCACAAGATGGCCGCCGTCCCAGAGCCAGTCCACAAGATGGCCGCCGTCCCAGAGCCAGTCCACAAGATGGCCGCCGTCCCAGAGCCAGTCCACAAGATGGCCGCCGTCCCAGAGTCAGTCCACAAGATGGCCGCCATCCTCAAACCTGTTCACACATGTATGGCAGCACACTACTGACAGTCA
>NW_026128242.1:0-115869 GCF_022985175.1 Labeo rohita
GATCCTCTGGATCTCCTCCATTTCTGCTTTGTCTTCATCGGTCAGTGGAGCATCAGGAATAATGAGGAGAAAAACATGAACTCCAGGATGACAGCGAGACACACAGTGGAGAGTCTGACGCATCACTTCCTCCTCTGAGAGCTGAGTGTTAAACAGAGCTGGAAGCTCCACCAGATTGATCAGGCGTCCATGAAGCTCCACATCTGATCTTCTTTCTGTCTGCTGCAGGATCCGCTCTGATATTGAGGATTTTAATGTCCTGTCACTCCCATACACAACCAGATTCAGCTTCACGCCCTCTGAAACTGATAGAAGAACATTTAAAAAAAAAAAACTTTCATTATAGATCATTTATCACTGCAAGAATCAAATGTTTTCACACTCACATCGTTCTTCGGTTTGTTGTTTCTGTGCAAGATACTGTGAAGCTTTGTATTCAGCACAAACCAGGGGTCGCTCTTCATTCATTCGTACAATGTCCTCAAAAATCTGCAAAAGATCATCAGGAGAGCTACTCCTCTGAATACTGAAGTGTCTGTTAGCACATTTCTGAATAATTTTTTGTAGGATTTCATTGGTTTCAGTGGGCTCTTGTGTCGTGAGGACCATGGTGTGTTGTAAAACTCGCTCAGAGAAAGAGTCCAGCACCTTCTCCACACACTCTTGATCTTCTGTTGAACACTGCTCATGTCTAAAGAGCAGAACAATCACATGAGGTCCTGGATCAGACAGATACACACACTCTTTCACTGTCTGTGTGATCTGATGGAGTGACAGATGTGGCTGAAGCAGCTGAGGACTGTTGATGACCATCACATGTCTGTCCTTTAATCTTCCTCCCACTCTCTCTACAACATCTGGAGGAGCTTCACTGTCAAACGCTGCTCGTCCTAATATGAAGTTTCCCACGCAACTGTTTTCTGAAACATTCTTCCCCAGCAGTACAATCCTCACTGTAAAAGAGCGAAATTTAAAATCCATAATCCTCACATTACACACTAACACAGAACACATGACAGATGTTATGATTCCAGTAATTTAATCCACCATCAGTTATTGAACAGCAATGACCAGAATCTGGTAGTAAGAGGTGAATTTAAAATGTTTTGGCTTCTGTTTTGAAGGAGATAAACTGTCCATTTCCACACACTCCTCATCATGTATCATGTTTTTGCTCATCTAAAGCAGGGGTACCCAACCCTGTTCCTGGAGACCTTCCTGCAGAGTTTAGTTCCAACCCTGATCAAACACACCTGTCTGTAATTATCAAGTGCTCCTTCAGATCCTAATTAGTTGGTTCAGTTGTGTTTGATCAGGGTTGGAGCTGAACTCTGCAGAAAGGTAGATCTCCAGGAACAGGGTTGAGCACCCCTGATCTAAAGACTTACTCATAAGAGGTGTGTCTATGCTCTGTCTTCTTCTGCAAAGAGGATTATGGGCAACAGTCACTGTATGAAACAAAAGTATTATATATGACTCTAATCACAGAACATCAATAGAAATAAACAAGCAGAAAAGTGTGAGATGCTCTGAAATCTAATTGGTTTTGCCTTGGGGATTTTCACTGAACATACCATACAAAAAAATTCTTCAGATGTGATAACCTTTCTTCAGATAATAATCTTTCTAGCTGCTTTCAAATAATATTTCTTTTGACAGAATAACATGAAAATCTTCAACAATCATTTTAAGCATCTGTATGTTATTCTCACCACTTTTGTCAGCAGCTGACATGTTGATATTCTGTTTTTTCTTCTGTATGCTTCTTTAGGGTTTAGTTGATCATCTTCATTGACTCTTGATGTCTTTCTGTTCATGGAGATTCAACACAGTCCTGAGATTTGTCATTTCATCAGATCGTGTAGTATGGAGCTCTAAACAACTACTGTGTACTTACAGCAGAAGTGAAACTCACTGATGTTACTGCAGCTCATACATTGATCAGTGTCATTCACAAGTAAACGTATTTAATGTTACGTCTCATATTTACATTTCATATAACAAACATGTAACAGACATAAATACAATGAGGGTATTTGTAATGAAATACGATACCTGCATGCTAAGTTTTCATCATGCTAATATGTTTCTTACCTTGCTCCAAACAGGAGAGCAGGAAGAAATCGGTTTGTGCGGGTGGAGTCATTGACGTTACAAAGTCAAGACCTGTAGGTCTTGTTTGGCAACAAATGCGCGCAGGTTTTAGGTCAAGTTACAGTTGCTGTTGTGTAAACATGCCGGTATTCAATAATACGATATATCAAGATAAGGAACATGCACAATATTTTTATCCCTGGCACTTTAAAATACTGTGAATAATTATTTAATATAAATTATTCCGATTTTTTTAATGTATTTTAAGAGTACTTTTTCCATTAACTGGTTAAAATGCACAACACTCTGTATGCTGTGTCAGAGATACATGAATAGTCTGATGTAAACAAGCCCAACACAGATGAGAAGCGCATTGATGGAATGAGTGAAAGAGACGCGCTGAATGAAAATGCACATTCACTCTGACAACAGGTGGCGTCATTACCCTGGTAGCCCTGTAAACAAAGCAGCTGCTCAACTTTCTGTTTCTCAAGAGTATGTAAATATTTCAAACAGCCATTCAGATTTTTGTATATGCTATGTTGTTCATCACAGTGTCTAATACTCAAGTACTTAGATGTAATAGGGTATTTATTTACACACTTTTTACATTTTTATATGGACTACAATATGCTCTAAATATTGTTTGAAAATGTTTAGATGTAACGCTGTCAAATCACTAGCCAATTTGGCGGGTTACTTTTCGTAACTATGTTCACTCATAAATTTCTTGGGGATGTTCATGCAAGCCAAATCTGTGCATGTTTAGTGCATATACTGAACTCGTGAGACATCATGACATTATCGATTATATTACCAAACAAACACACCTACAGAGTGTCGACTACGTGATGTCTGGTTAGACCATAGGGTAAGACTAACTTACTGCGCGTACGCATTTAGAGTGTGTTCTTTTACTGCATGGTTCAGTCTATTAATATGCAGTAAGAATAGGGTGACCACCTGGCAACAGGGCTGTTGCGGGACATAGATGTGATTTTGCGGAACAAAGCAGGACACGTGTGAGACTGATACATTTTCTACTGTTATGCTATGTAAATACTGATTGCATCATATGTCATATGCGCTGATATGTGTTTCTGAGCGCGCACATGCAAGCGAGACAAAGCATAAAAAAAGACAAATCTTTTTTTATGAGAGTAAAGAGAATCCACCTGCGAGAGAAGAGATTTGCGCATTTTGATGTGCCCCGCATTACAAAATTGTGATCTAGATATTTGTCATTAAAATAACACCACAGAAACCTCAAACGAACTGTTAAAATAAGAGCTGCATCGATTTTTTAAATGGTTAAAATTAATGGAGAATATCGTGTTTTTCCGTGTGCGCTCCACCATTTCCGTCAGTGATTTTAGATCACTTGATGAGGACCGCAAATCCTTTATGCAGAAACTATCCCGCAAAAAAGAATAAATACAAAGCTTTCTTAAAGGCGATTTCTTAATATGATCATTAAAAACCAACAGACTGATGAAAATGCGGGACATTTTCTCAATATGCGACGTGCGGGACAAGGGGTGAAAATGCTGTGCAGTACAAGGCAAAGCGGGACAGGTGGTCACCCTAAGTAAGAATGATCACATAATTCAAGATATGGGGGCAGAAAATTTATATCAATATATATCTATATAATCAATATTACACAAAGAGTGCCTTTGTTTATTAAAAAAAAAAATCATGCTGATTTCAAATATCAGTGTTTAACATTTTGTTTAAAATATCGAAACATTTATGCATTTGTAACTACAGGTTAAAGCATTCCATGTCCCTCTAAGCTGCATAAACATGTGGAAATACATCTAAATGCCAGTTCATATGCAACTTCTGCAAAGATGAATTTTGCTGATACTGATTCATTTGTTTAGTAACAGCCTAAATGTATTATTATAATTGACTAATGTAAGAATTTGACTCAAAAGAATCAGATAAAAATAAATAAATAAATAAATTTAAACTTACTGGAAAAGATTCATTTCTATCACTGCTGTGAACTCACCACACACACTGTTAAAAATAAACGTAAATTTACATGTAAATGTCTGTATTTTTTTACAGTATTTTACCCTTTTTTCATTATACCATGAAATACCTGTTGTTTTACAGATATTTTCTGTATTTTAAATTTCCACCATTAAATTTACAGATAATTGTTTGTATTTTGATATTACATACATTTTCTGTTTTTTAAAAGGAAATTTTCTGTATTTTTACAGAGTAATGTGTAATTTAACATAAAATGTCATGTAATAATTACAGATTATTTCCGTAAAAATTAGAAAAAAATGAACCACATTTAGTCAAAGTGTTTTTATTACCATTGAAGGTCGATAATTATGTGAAGGTTAATGTGAGGTTTTAAGGTCAAATAACAGTATTTGTACATACAGTAGCCTACATGTACTGTTAGTAAACAGTAGGTTTAAAGAGTGTGTGTACGCGCGCGCGCCCGCGCACAATCCGCTCATGAAGGCAGATTCAAATTTGCCGCCAGTTCAGCTCCGCCCACGACGGTTGTCTGAGTTGTTTCTGTATTGGACAACAAGGATGGGACGGCGCGCAGGAATGATTTGAATTTATTTCAGGTCATCCATTCGGAAATGTGTGAGAAAATAACGCGCTCTTTCTTCAGTTTCACCAACTACAACAAATTCGGACAATACTACAGCAGACATCATGACAACCACTGAGGTAAGTCTTTCATACATGTAAAGGGTATTCTTGTAGTGTAGCTGCGCATTTGTGTTATTTAGTTTTGAAGCTAACATTAGCATTTCTAAACAAGTTTTTCGTAGTTATTCGTATCAAAGTCCATTCGAGTGTATATAACGTTAAAGTATTTGCTTATCCGGAAGTACCCGGCAGTAACTCTTAAAATGCGGGACATTTTGAAACGCTGAACGGGGCAAACGTTAACTAAGTGATATCAAAAACGTTTTTAGAGTAAATTCAGTAGGCTGTACACTTTATTAATTATGAATATGAACGCAGTATGATTAAATCGCAAGGTAGGCGTTTCCCCCTTTCATATTCTCCTGTACATATATATATATTTTTAAAAGTACTCAGAATTTGGTCCTCCATTGTCACTAATGTGTTGAGCGTTTTGTAATGGTTTTCTATGGGAAAACGCTCAATCTAACTTAATCTAATCAATTAAAAAGCGTTGCATTCACATTCTGGGCGCATTTGCTCGCGTACATCTATATTATGTACGTGTAAGTGCATATTTTTGTCTTATAAGTAATAATAATTGTTATAATCTTTGTGTTCTTATTAGGAATGAAACGCACATCTTGAGGCCTGAGGCTGAGTAAACTGTCATTACATATGGGATCGTTGATTATGAAAACTGCATCCATCCTGGACAGTTACACTGCTAGGCAGTAATATGATGCAGCTAAGTCAAAGTAAGTAATATAAGTTTACTTTCTATAAAATGAGCTGAAGTCACATGGTGGACCAAAACATCACTGTTAACCTTTCCTGCTCAGTTTCCAGATCATTGTCTCAGTATAGGCTGTAATGTCTGAATGAAATACAAAGTATTAAATTATTATTATGGAAAGACTGGAGATCTACAGCAGATAAGCATGGCAATTCAGGTGTGGAACTTTTTTTTCAGTTTCTATGTAGTAAAGCGTGAATAAATTAACCATCAGTGTAATTAAAATCAGTGTAAAACAGCTGTATGAAAATATGTCTGTGAATTTTATTGTTTGACAATCATTGTCATTTTATGCAGAAGCAAAAGTTTATAGTTAAACCCTAGTGCTTTGTTTCATTATCTGGATCCATATGGTTTACCTTTATGCTTTCTACATTACATTTTTGAATAATCAGAATGTTGGTATACCCACTTAGATGCATTTTGTGCCTCAACAGATCTTGGACTCCAAAAGTGATTTGCAGAAGACATATTGGAATGCATGGGGGTGAGTAAAACAAGATCATTTTCAACTTTGGGTAGGGCTGGCTATCGTTTTTTGATACTTTTTAGGCACTCACCAAATTGCCTCAAAACTATTGAGTATCAAAAAATGTCTCGTTGTTTGAAGTATTAAATGTCAGAATGCTTTATGTGCCCAAATCAAGTGCTGGTCACTGGCTGTGGCAAGGCATCAAGGGCTTTAAAATTCAGGAACCAGTATTGAAATCAAAGTATCATTATTGATATTGAACATTTTTGCACATCATGTTTACATTAATTTTTGGATTAACTAGGACCATTAAAACATGTCATTTGGGCCTAGAGTTTAAAATATTTGGGTCTGTCATTCAGAAACATGGCTTTTCATATTACTGCTATTGTAGTGACACACATCTCTCCCTTTCATTCCAGCTGGATTTTCTGACGGTTACTGCTCGCATCTCTGCCTCCTGAACAGAAATGCCTTGCTGGATGTTGAATGACCATCAACTCAACCTTCCCAAGACAGAACTGCTTATGTTTTCAGCCATCCCAACCTTGGTGTTACAGTGGACACATATGAACTTCATTGACCACATTGCAGTGGCCCGATCCTGCAGATTTTATGGGGCATGCAACAGAACTGCTTGTCCAAGCTCTTATTTTCTCTCCATTCACATCACATCACAAAGAGGTACAAATTTACTTTCACAGACCTTTACTTTGACTGTTTGTCGCTGTTGTAATAAACTGCCTAACTCTGCCCATTTTCAAGAAATGGCAAAAAAAAATGTTTTTGTTTTTTTATGAACGCTTGACCAATTAAAGGGATAGTTCACCCAAAAATCGAAACGAGCCTATGATTTACTCACCCTCAATCCATTGTATGTGTACATGACTTTCTTCTTTCAGACAAACACAATCGGAGTTATATCAATAAACATCCTGGCTCTTTTAGGCTTTAAATTGGCAGTGAATGTCTGCTATGAGTTTGAAGTTCAAAGTGCATCCATCCATCATAAACAAACTCAACATGGCTCCGGTGGATTAATAAAGACCTTCTGAAGCAAAGCATATTTTACACCTTATAAAATAAAATAACTAATGTTCAGGTCAAACAGCCATACAGAGTCAACTTAAACATAACTTGCATTTTGCTGGAAGCAAGTTTTTTTTGTTTTTGTTTTTTTTACTTTAAAAAGTGTAAAATACGGTTTGCTTCAGAAGGCCTTTATTAACCCCCTGGATCTATGTAGAGTATGTTTATGATGGATGGATGCACTTTTGAGCTTCAAACTCTTGGCAGCCATTTACTGTCATTATAAAGTCTGGAAGAGCCAGGGTGTTTATTGATATAACTCCGATTGTGTTTGTCTGAAAGAAGAAAGTCATATACACAGAAACTATCCCTTTAATACTAACACTTTCTGTTTATTAAAAAACTACTATGTCTACTGTGTTAGACTAACTAGGATATTGTATGTTGCTTTGGATAAAATGTCATTGTAAATGTATACAGGTATACAGCAGTTGTCTCTTGTATGTAGGTATTTTTGCATGTTCTAAATTATGTAGTAAACATGTTTCCTATAATTTTATTATTCATTTAACTTGACATACAATGCTTTTGTACAATGACTAATACTGTGACTGTAGAATATGTTGTTAATTTTACAGAAGTTGGCTGAAAATGTTGCTGTTGGTTTTATGCATTTCTGAGTACTGTGTTGTTTTTTCTACTGTCCAAACATTTTAAACTGTAATATTTCTGGAAAATGAATGATTAAAATGTATATCTACAGACATTGTCTTTGTATTACAAATTTACAACATTTTTATGCAACATTTTTTGATTATTGTAGTTAATAATATCTGTATTTTAACAAAATGATTCCAGGTAGACATAAAATAACTTCTAAATACCTTTTAATTTTCCTGTAAAAAGAAGGATTAATCCTTTATAAAATATGTTTACTCCGTTTTTATAAATTATTTCTTAGTTATTGTACATGGAAAAACGGTAGTTTAAAAGTAAATTACTGTAGATGGACAGATCGGTTCTATAAAATAACTAATTAAAACCTTAAATTTATGGCAATTAACCTGAAAGTTGGTTGTTTTCTATGTAATTTAACATAATTTTTGTGTATTATCAACGATAATGTATTGTAATTTAATGAGTTTTGACCATAAAGTTTATTCTGTATTTTTACTGTTTTTGCTTGTAATTTTGAGAAATGGTGATTTTCTGTAATTTAACGGAATATCTCTGGAATCCCTGCTGCCAGTCTTTTTACCGTTTTTTTACAGGATTTTTTTTTACAGTGCAGAATATGAAGAATATCAAAAACCTTAGGAGTCAGCTATCCACATATAATAATCATTATTACAGCCTGGACAGTCCTAAAAAGCATACAAGTAATCACATAAAAACCTGCCTAAAAAGATTGGTCTTATTAGTGTGGTAACTAGTTCTAAAGGATCTGCATGATTAAAGGCTTGAAACCCCATAGTGAGTGAGTGCAGAAGATAATTTTGAAGAGTGCAAGTAAGAGTGTATGAAGAAGGTCAGATAAATATAAACAAGCAAGATTATTGAGCATCTTGTAAGTGAGAAGGATTTTAAAGTCATTATGGTACACTGTTAAAAATAAACGTAAATTTACATGCAAATGTCTGTATTTTTTTTTACAGTATTTTACCCTTTTTTCATTATAGATGAAATACCTGTTGTTTTACAGATGTTTTCTGTATTTTAAATTTCCACTATTACATTTACAGATAATTGTTTGTATTTTGATATTACATACATTTTCTGTTTTTTAAAAGGAAATTTTCTGTATTTTTACAGAGTAATGTGTAATTTAACATAAAATGTCATGTAATAATTATTATTATTTCCGTAAAAATTAGAAAAAAATGAACCACATATTATTTAGTCAAAGTGTTTTTATTACCATTGAAGGTCGATAATTATGTGAAGGTTAATGTGAGGTTTTAAGGTCAAATAATAGTATTTGTACATACAGTAGCCTACATGTACTGTTAGTAAACAGTAGGTTTAAAGAGTGTGTGCACAATCCGCTCATGAACGCAGATTCAAATTTGCCGCCAGTTCAGCTCCGCCCACGACGGTTGTCTGAGTTGTTTCTGTATTGGCCAACAAGGATGTAACAGCGCGCGGGAATGATTTGAATTTATTTCAGGTCATCCATTCGGAAATGTGTGAGAAAATAACGCGCTCTTTCTTCAGTTTCACCAACTACAACAAATTTGGACAATACTACAGACATCACGACAACCACTGAGGTGAGTCTTTCATACATGTAAACGGTATTCTTGTAGTGTAGCTGCGCATTTGTGTTATTTAGTTTTGAAGCTAACATTAGCATTTCTAAACAAGTTTTTCGTACTTATTCGTATCAAAGTCCATTAGAGTGTATATAACGTTAAAGTCTTTGCTTATCCGGATGTACCCGGCAGTAACTCTTAAAATGCGGGACATTTTGAAACGCTGAACGGGGCAAACGTTAACTAAGTGATATCAACAACGTTTTTACAGTGAATTCAGTAGGCTGTACACTTTATTGATTATGAATATGAACGCAGTACGATAACGTTAAATCGCAAGGTAGGCGTTTCCCCCTTTCATATTCTCCTGTACACACACACATATATATATATATATATATATATATATATATATATATATTTTTTTTTTTTTTTTTTTTTTTTTTTTTTTTTAAAGTACTCAGAATTTGGTCCTCCATTGTCACTAATGTGTTGAGCGTTTTGTAATGGTTTTCTATGGGAAAACGCTCAATCTAACTTAATCTAATCAATTAAAAAGCGTTGCATTCACATTGTGGGCGCATTTGCTCGCGTACATCTATATTATGTACGTGTAAGTGCATATTTTTGTCTTATAAGTAATAATAATTGTTATAATCTTTGTGTTCTTATTAGGAATGAAACGCACATCTTGAGGCCTGAAGCTGAGTAAACTGTCATTACATATGGGATCGTTGATTATAGGGCTGCACGATTTGGGAAAATTTTCATATTGCGATATATCAATATTGCGATACGCGATTGCGATTATAATAAATGGTATTGTGAGTCAACTTGATGGGTTTGTAAAGAAAATGCACAGTGATAATGCGGAAATGTGTATTTGTAACACTAGAAATGGTTTCAAAATAAATTATTTTTACCAAATGAAATAGCATTTGCATTAATGTAAACTTATTTTCTCAAAAGTATAGCTAAATTAAATAAAATAAAAACATACACATTTTCACAAAAATAAGATATTTTAAAGATTTTGCCCAAACAAACGGACATTTATGAAGAATGTAACATATACTCTATGCAGGGGCGTAGCAAGCTTTTCCAAAGTGTGGGGGATGAATGTGGTTTGTTTGTTAAGTGGTTTGTTTGACAGGACTGTGACTGCTACATTTTGCTTACTTGCAGATAAGCAAGTAAGCAATTGAGATATAAAACAAAAAAAAGTCCTCACAAAAAGCTTTTTCTAAATAATAATAATATAAACAAAAGTATAATAATATAAATAATAGTATAAATAATTTAACAATTTACTGTTTTTAAACATTAAAATAATATACACATTAAAATAATATATTCTTCCATAGTCAACAGGTATGCAAACTGACATTATTTCTCACTTTTTTCTCCTCAACAGATACAATCAAACACAACAGGCAAGTCAGCTAATGAACAAACAATGCTCAAAATATCAAAATCAATTGCACTGGCAATAAACCCATAAATACATTGCTTAACATTGTCAATTTATCCCTCCTCATCAATTTCCTGCCTTCTTCATCACAGTTACTTTATGCATTGCATGCCACACACATAACCGAATTTAGCTAAGTTAGCTACTGAACACTATCCCAATTAGCAATTGCCATTAGTCTAAAAAACGAAATATAATACAGAAAACTTTCGACATGCCAACAAAACATAAACAGAACATCTTCCCAAACATATATCAAGCTTATTTAAAAACCTCAAAAGCATAAACATTCAAAGTACCTGGAAAACGGAGATGTAAATAATCATAATAACCATAAATTCCCGCCTCCTCTGCACGAGCTGACCGATAAATCTAACACACCAAGAGAGGCAACACTTAAGGCAGAACAGCCAATCATCAGCCGGTGTCATGTTTGAGGGGGAGGGGAGAGGAGAGCTGAAGCGAGCGTAGACACAGAGGGGCCAGAGAAACGCAGAGAAACGAAGGAGCGAATGCGAAGGCGTTTGTTCAAAACTGCGGGAAAACTGTAGAAAAAGTGTGGGTGTTGAACCCTCTCACCGGGAAAAGTGTGGGTGTTAAAACACCCACATCCCTCACGGGTGCGACGCCCCTGATATGTAAACTCTTTTGAAAAGGAAACTGGATATGTTTTTGGTCGATCGGATCACAAGTGGACAATGGAGACACAGTCGTTTACACCTGACATTTTAATCCATCTCTTCTGTCCACTTTCGACCACTTCTGACCACATTCCTGCATTTACATACATTATAAACAGTGTTGGGGAGTAACTAGTTACATGTAACGGAATTACGTAATTTAATTACAAAATAAATGTAATTGTAATTAGTTACAGTTACTGAGAAAAAATGTGTAAATAAATTACAGTTACTTTTGAAAAATGTCAGTGATTACAAAGGGGATTACATCTGAATTTTTTCACACACCCACCCCCACTTACAGATTTAATTGACTTCTTTCATAAATTGCATTGACTGCTCTAAAATGAGACACCAATGATTAAATTATTACACGGTTATGTGGAATGCTTGATTCTGATTGGTCAGTCTTGACATTCCAAGGTATGTTATTTCCCAATAACAACTGGTAGGAGCTAATAACTCAGAGTCATTCGGGGCAACTTAAGCCAGAGCTATATGCTTCATAATTTTTCTTGGCGGAAGCTTTGTGTTTGCTTAGCTAATAAAATATTAAAGCTTAATTCAATATTGTGTGGACAATTTCTTAATTCTTTCATCCTGGTATTGTGGACTTGCTCTATTGGTTCATACAAACGCAGCTGCTGACATTTTTTTTTTTTTTTTTTTTGTACACTGTAATGGATTATAAGATTACTAAGAAACTAGTACTACTCCCTTAATTATTTATGTGGTGAAATGTTGTGTAAGAAAACTGGCATGACTGCACTGTATAAATAATATGTCTAGTTTGAACTTGCCATTTGCTAGCAACTGATTTCTTCATGGAAGCTTTGCGTTCAAATATTTAAACTCAGATCAGTGTTTCATGTCTAATTATTTTGACACAAAGCATCTAAATAATCTATCAAGCAGTTGTGTAATAAGTGGGATAATGTTGTTGATAATGTAGCCAGTTGTTATCGCAAAGTAAAGATGTATGTTATTGCTTACTTATTATAATCTTAATTCAAGTGATGAAGGATTTTGAAAGTCTGACAGTGATCAGTGTTGAGTGTTGAGTTTTTAAGGTAAACTCTGCCTGGTTTAAATGTTTCAAAATCATTAACAGTTGAAAATATTAGAAATTTAGAAAAGTAATCAAAAAGTAATTAAAAGTAATAAGTTCCATTACTTTTCTAAAGTAATTGAAAATTTACACTACTTATTACATTTTAAATCAAGTAACTTGTAATCTGTAACCTATTACATTTCCAAAGTAACCTTCCCAACACTGATTATAAACTCAACTGACTGGCGTCTCTCCTGTATGATTTCATTTGATTCTCTTCAGACATTAGAACTGTACATGAATTATGAGCTTCTAGAACATTTGACCTCCTAACTGAAGATCTTTTTTACAAATATAAATAAAAACAGTATAAATAAAAATAGTCTAAACAAAAAATAGCTGTATTAAGTGCAAACAATAGTGCAGCCAAGTAGGCTAGGCTACTCTCTCAATGTTCAAAGTGCAAATAGAGACCAATTTTTTTAAGCCTGATACAGAGCTATAGACAACTACACAACCTATTATAGGATACATACAAATAACAACATATATATGTTATGTAGCCTAATTTGCGCGCACTGTGGAACCGCTCTCTAAAAGCTCGTATTAAAATTGCTTTTGAAGGCGCGTGCGCGTTTTACTTTGGGTTTCGTTTTAAGGATCGTGCGAATTCTCAGCGGCGCTGAGCGTGCTTTCTACAACACCAGACATTAATTTAACAAACGAATTTGAAAGTGAGTGGGACACAAACGGGATTTTGAAAAGTGGATGTGGTCAAAAGTGGACAAGCTGAAAACGTTTTACACCCCTATTTACACCTGTACTTAGCATTGTCCACTTGTGATCAGATCGACGCATCAGAAAACGCATGTTAATACCAGGTGAAACAGGGCCTCTAATTCTTGCACAGTACCTCTCTCTGGTCAATGTCAGTAATCTCAAATCCAAAATATCGCCATATATATATATATAATTTTTTTGGCTACCAGATCAGTGTCGATCTCCTCGGCATCCAGCCACGCTGCGCACACAAGTGAACACGCACGCACACGCGCACGCCACACGTGCACTGCCTATACTGAGAGACTGTCAGATTTTTTTGTTTTAATCTTTTTTGTTTGTTTGTTTGTTTGTGTTGTTAGCGGTACGGAAAATCAGCATACTGTCTCAGAAAGTAGGTGTTCTCAAGTCCACACTTATTTAATATAATCGCAACATTTTGCCGTCATATAATCGCACAGGCTGACATCGCGATTGCGATACGATTAATCGTGCAGCACTAGTCCATGTTTATGCTCTCAATCTCCATTTCTACTGAGTCCTCTGATGCATGTTCAGGTAAGTACGAGCGGCTCAGTGTGTCAGCAAGCAACATGTCCTTCCCCGGGATGTACGTGACCTCGATGTCATATCTCTGCAGTTTAAGTAACATTCTTTGCAGCCCTTCTGGGGTATTCAGCAGGGGTTTCCTTAATATATTTTCCAGTGGCTTATGGTCAGAATGAACAGTGACTTTCCACCTGTACGTATACTGATGGAACTTTTCCATACCGAAGATGATGGCTAAGCATTCCTTTTCTATTTGGGCATAACCCCTTTCTGTTGAAGTCAATGCCCTGAGAGATAGTTTATCATGCCCAGAAATCACTGCTCGTGCCCAGAAGGCACTGCTCGTACCTTTTCAGGGTCAACTCTGAGCCCATCTGCAGTAAGTAAATGCCCAATGTAAGAAACTTCACTTCTTCTCAGTTGAAACTTTTCTGCATTCAGTTTGATGTTCTTTTCTCTACATCTGTTCAACAATGCTCTCAGTTTGTCGTCATGGTCCTGGTTTGCTTTTTCCAAGGTTTCACCCTCTCCAGTGATGAGGATGTCATCGGCGATCACATAGATACCTTGTAATCCTTCCAAAGCTTCTCTGAAACACCTCTGGCATGGGACTGATGTCCATTGGCATCCTCAGCCATCTGTATCTGCCATACGGTGTGGCGAATGTGGTCATGTAACTTGACTCCTCATCCAGAGTCACATGCCAAACTCAAAAAATGTTTACATCACTCACAGTGAAGACTTTTGTTCTAGATAGATCTGGCAGAATGTCATCTATTGTCGGCAATGGGAAATGACATCTTTTCAGGGCCCTGTTGAGTGGTCTTGAGTTTATGCATATTCTAAGATTTCCTGATGGCGTTCTGACAATTACAAGACTGCTGATCCACTCGGTCCTACAGTCTACTGGTGTGATGATCCCTCTTTATTGAAGATCACTCAGCTCTGCTTTTAGTGGTGCCATCATCGCGATGGGAACTCTTCTGTTTGGAAGTTTCATTGGAGTTACTTTTGGGTCTGCTTCCATCCTATACGCACCTTCCAAACATCCATCTCCCTGGAACTCGTCAGCATAGTCTTTTTTTGATATTATCCGTGCTCCACATTTCAGCTTTCACAGTCTCCTCTGTGACAATACTGTCCACAGCCATGATTTCATACTGGACTTTCACCAGGTTCATGGCTTGTACTGCCCTGCTGCCTAATAGTGGACATTTGCAGGACATTTCTTTTTATTTCTTTCATGTACTTTTCCACAAAACTTGCAATTTACTGTGCACTTACCATCATCTTTTAACACTGCATGTTTTACTGCAAGCACCTCCTCTGCCACTCTCCCTTCAATTTTTCTGGTTTTTTTTTCTCTCGACAACTCTGTAGCTCTGCAGATTTGCACACATTTTTTCAACGTCAAATCCTGCTCTATTAGAAGTCTTTCTCTCAAAACAGAGCTGGTTATGCCGCAAACAATTCTATCGCGGATCAGACAGTCTTTGATCTGGCCGAAATTGCACATACTGGCGAGCATTCTTAAGTCCGTTACATATTTGTCAATGTTCTCATCGGAAAACTGATTCATGACAAAAAACGGTACCTTTTAACTGTCTCGTTCACTTTTGGACTACAATGATCATCCAAAGCATTTATCAATCGGTCTACAGTCCGATCCGGTGATGAGGAAGTGATTAGGGTCTCGTAAAGCTCTCTTCCTGTCTCCCCGATGAGATAGCTGAAAGCTTTCAGTTTTACGTCTACACCAAAGTAAGATCCTTATACAGTGTGAACTCTTCTTTCCACGTTTTCCATGATTTCGCCAGATTAGTTGAGTCCAAGCAAAGGTTTGCTGGCGGTCTCAGTCCCAATGAGTTTTCCATCCACGCTGCGCCTGAACTCTCCGCTCTCTCGACCATACTAGTCAGCCGTTGTCTCGCTTTGTGTCTGTTAAATCTCTATGCTCTTCTTCAAAAAACAAAGCACCGCTGCCACCATGTTTCATTCTATCTTATACTACTAATAGAATGGACAGTTAACGCTGTTACAGTTGCGTGAATTAGTTTTATTGAACACAACAAATCCGGCTTTCAATATCGGGCTTGAACAACGGTAAACAACTCGTGTCACTTAGAATTCAGTTCGTGCTACAACAACAACCATCCCAACAAGCGACACCTCATTGTACCATCACAAAGAGGCACAAAATCACTTTCCAGAACATTCTCTTACACCGTTCCTGGCTGATGAAATGCCCACCGCTATCCGGAATGCCAACTCCCTAACAACTTTCAAGCGACTGCTGAAAACTCATCTCTTCAAAACTATTTGACTTAAAAAAAAACTTTTCATTCTACTCTTTTCACTTTCTGGCTTGTACTTATCTGAACAATGCCTGTTTTATGGTATTATGAGCACTTCCTAAGTCGTTCTGCCTCTTTAGGACAAATCGCTTGACGTATTTCCCACTCGTAAGTCGCTTTGGATAAAAGCATCTGCTAAATGAATAAATGTAAATGTAAATGTGTATTTCTAATGCCGCGTCAATGGGAGGGACGTTGTTCTTTCTTCTGACTGCCGATGTCACAGTTTTTTTCTTTTGATTGAAAGTTGTGAAAACACTATCATGGAGTTTTTCTTTTGTTATTTGAGCAAATGTGAATGCAATATTTGTGGTACTCTCCCATTCACTGCTCTCGGATTTTACCCAACTATGATGACTTCCGCTATGAGAAACCTGGAAATGTGATGTAACTGGCCCAAAAGGCGAAGTCCAGCAGTCTGGGTAAAGGTGTTCTGCGTGTATGTCTTTTCTGGCGCTTCTGTAGAAAGTAACTTGATTTATTAAAACTTTGATTTCTATTTTAATTCTGACTCCTTCCTCATCTAAATCTGACTCCAGTTTTAATTGTTTACAAATTGCGATAGTAATTTTGGACGCTGATCATAATATTAGATGTGTCGCAATTTAGACATCTTATTATTTCTGACCCACTATACTTTCAATTCACGAGTGCACGCTTACATATAATTAGCCGGAGTATAGTAATGCATATTAGGCGTGCTGTCCGGGGAAGGGCTCCGAGCTCGGGAATGGCCCGAACCCAGAGAACATGCCAACTGCTCCATTCAATCCTGAGCCTGCAGTTTGCTCTATCCTGGTCGTAATTTGCGGTAGCAAAAGTCTCCTCGCAATCTACTAGTAATAATTATTTCAGAAGAGTCTAAAATGAATCAAGAAATAACATTTTATTTTGCCAGGCATAGAAAAACATCAATCAAAAATAGTAAATTCAATCAATCAATGAAGCAAATACATCAGTTAAAAGGAATGGATTAACACTTAGTTGCACAACTGATCAGCATAAAACATAGAATAAGAAATAATTCCAAAGAGTCAGCATACCTGGCAAATAGAGAGACACACGGCAATCGTGCGGGAAGTTCTGCTTACAGATGCTACCCTTACTGTTTCGCCAATCTTCTTTAAATACCCAAATCATAACAAAACAATAATAAATTTATCATAATAAAGACTTCACAGGACTTTGCTGGGACAGGAGGTGACCTGAAGACCATCATATTTCCAACCACAATGAGACCATAAAAATTATACCAAACATGAAAAGGTTATGATCATGAATTTTGAAGAAAAAGTAAATGCATTATGTAAGTGTCTCCCAACACTTCTAAGTCACCTTTTAGTGACCTAGACCATATAGTCTAGGGGGCAAGGAGGGGGCTTAAGGATGGGTGAAGGGACAGATGAACAAATGGTCTTTCTTCCAGATCTTCCTGTTAGATTAGGAAGTTTATTGTTTTGTTGCATGGCATGTGTTATGAGATCTTCTTGAGTTTTAGCTTCACAAAGAGATCAAGGCACCCTTTTAGTGAGAAAGGTCCATTAATAATGCATTTACTACTATCTGTAGAACAGAATATTTCTGTAAAAATTAAAGATTAAGACTGTAAATATACAACATTCGTTTTTAAATGTATGTACTAACTTGCTTTTTTATACATCAGTTCTTAGTTATAGTACATGGAAAAACTATATTTTAAAAGTAAATTACTGTAGCTGGACAGAGCAGTTTTATAAAGTAAACTAACTAAAACCCTAAATTTACAGATATGAACCTGTAAATTGGTTGTTTTCTATGTAATCTGACATAATTTATCACTGTTTCCATCATTTTAACAATCAATTATCAACTGTACGATTCTGAAATTGAATTTTAACTGTAAAGTCTACTCTGTAGATTTTTTTAATGTAATTTAATGGAACCCGTCTTGACTCTCCTGCCAGACGTTCTACCATTTTTTTTTTCTACAGGTTTTTTTTACAGTGTGAGTATTTGACAAAAGCCTCTTTTGCCAGTGACTTCATGATGTGCTTTTCCAGATTTTGTCTGTTTTCATTAAGTGATGGGCAGTTTGACTGCATTTCATCTGTCAGATCTCTGGCAGATGCCAGCAGACTCTGCTCAATGGGCTCTTTACGTTCCTGACAGATGATCTCACCAAAAATGGCAGCTGATGTGGCACCATGAAGATATTTTTGGAAAATACTATAATACTCTTCTCTCTTGTTCTCAACATATATTACAGGATCATTGGCTTCCCTGAACTTTCTGTGTTGGTCAGTGACCATCTTGTGCGCTCTCTTGCAGATGGAAAGAACCAAATCCATGAAAAAATCATTCTTAAACAAATATTTTACTGGTCCTTCCTGGTGTTGTATTACTCTTGCCTTGATGTAATCTGTGAGTTGTTGAATAAAGCTGATGTTGTAGCCTATCTTTGAAATGTTAAATGACTGAATCATTATTTTTGTCTGCTGTGCAATATCTGTGACAAATGATCTTATTTGGGCTTCGTCTTCTGGAGACAGTGTAACGTTATTTAGAAAACCAAGCTTCTCTCTAGCTGCTCTAATGGTGCTTTTAACACCCCTATATGCAGTAAATCCACATGTTTTCTTTAACTGTACATAATCTGTATAACTGGGCACAGAGACAATATCCCTGTTCACCCTGGAGTGTTCTACAGGATTACTTTCATAGACGTCATTAAGGAGGAGTTGCACATCTCTCATCATGTCAATATCTTTGATTGCAGGAGTGTCTGTGACTATGTTCTTCATACTCTGTTCCCAAAAAGAATCAAACTCTCTCTTCAGTGTTTCTTCATCATTTGATTTGTCTTTGAGTTTTAAGGCAAGTTCTTTGCACTTTTCCAAGACAGTGTTTTCATGGGCATTGATCTTTTTCTTTAGTTCTCGCAACTGAAGAATCTCATTCAATTTTCTCTTTGTTTTTCTCACAATGTTTTCCTGAAGCTCTTTGATTTTGATTTCAAATGTTGTTTTCCACTGAATCACTATTTCAGCATCAGTGTCTTTTTCAAAGAACTCTGACAATGATTTTTTTATTTCTTCACTTGTTCTCTTCAGTTCTTCTTGAAGATCAGTTTCTTCAACCTCGTGTATTGCTTCACTTTCTATTTTGTTGTGCAGTTTGTTCTGAGTTTCCATCATGGCACTGCGAAGAGTCCAGGACCATTTGCTGTATTCTCTCTCCACTTTCCTGTAGGCTGAAATCTCCAGAGAATTTCTGAAGCTGAAGATGAATCGTTCATTCAGTAAAGCCTCCCAGAGGTTATTAATATGAGCTTTTAGGTCTGTCAGCATCATTCCATATGAATTTGAGATGTGTGAAATAATAGTATCCTTTAGTTGTTGAATATTCTCACAGTAGGTTGGGTTTGGTGGTGCCATGGGTGGGCTGCCCTCCCAGAGCTGAGATAAATACTTTACATCTTTCCGTACATCAAATGAAATGACATCACTGAAACATTCCACATTACAGACTTCTTCAGCAGCAAGTTTTGTCATCTCATCCAGTTTCTCTTTCAGTCGTCTCCTTCCCTCCATGTTTTTCTCTCCAGCTGTGATGTCTGAAACATTCTGATGCACAAACACACAGCTGGGATTCAGTCTGACCTTCTTCATCCTCATGAAGGCCTGAACGACAATCTGAAGAATGTCCTGCATCTCAGTTGGGTTTTCTCCAAATATGTTGATTAAGGTCAGATTTCCAAGACCAACAACAAATGTGGCCAATTCATTGTCATGATTTCTTGTTGATCTTCCAGCCAGTTCTAGAGCACGAAGACCCTCAGTATCAACAACCAGAATATAGTCAACATTCATCTGTGTTTTCATCTCGTCTGACACTCTGATCAGCTGCATGAAAGCTCCTCTGGTGCACCTGCCAGCACTGACAGCAAACTGGAGTCCAAACATGGCATTCAGCATGGTGGATTTCCCAGAGCTCTGAATCCCTAAAACTGACAGCACAAAGACTCTCTGGTCTCCCAGTTTCTGGATGAGTTGATCTAGAACAGCAGAGATCCAGACCAGAGGAACATGAACAGCATCTCCATCCATCAGCTCCAGTGGAAATCCAGAGATCATCATCTCTGCTGCAAGACTTGGGAGAGAAGAGAAGTGAAATTGAAGTTCTTTCTTGTTCTTATTCACAGATGAACATGATTCATAGATCTGACTTATCTCCCTCATAATGTGCTCCAAACCAAAGGCTGCAGCTTGAAGATCCTCAGATATTCTGTCAAGTTCGTTTTGTTCAGCTGTCAGTTTTTTACAGTTAGCATGACCTTCTTTCAGTGTTACAACTGCTGACCACTTTTCATCATATTTGTCATGTAGAGCAGAGAGATCAGCTGATGTATGTTCATCCAGGAGGATTCGAAGCCATTTGAGGAAATACATCTTGTTTGCGACATGTAAATTGATTTCATTAATGAAGAACTTCAGGAAGACACTGATGTCAGTTTCATGCTGTTGTTCACGGAGTTTCTTCATCTCTGTGCGTTTTGTATTCATTTCAATTTCCAGTTTGTTTCCTTGAGGTCGATGTAGTTCTTTGTTTTTCTGGCACCACTGATGCCACAGTTTCCCCTGATGAGGCAGAAATGATTCTTTGATTTCTGTCAAATTTTTATTTTTCAGTAAATTCACCATCTGCTGTGCTGCTTCTCTTCCTCTTCTGCAGTCATCATCATATTCCTCATCTAGTCTGATGTCTAAGAATTTGGACACATCTTCAAGTCTGAAAGTGGAAAATGATTTAGAGAGACAATCATTTATAGTTTTTATGAGTTCTTCAGATACATCTGACTGATTTCTGTCTTTCAAACCAATCTTGTATTTTCCTTTCCGTGCCTCAGTGACATTTGAAACTTCCTCTGTAAAAAGACAAATGAGTGGCTTTGAGTCCTTGTAGAGTTCTTGAACTTTTATTATGCTTCTGTCATTTCTGTCAATTTGTGGTAGAAGAACAACATTGACTGAGGCCATTTCAGTGAGGATCTGCAGCTGTTTCTCATGGTCTCCTGCATCACCGTGTAGATTACAGAAAGCAACACAGTCAGTGAATTTATCTGTGTCTTTCCCAGAGTGGAAGAACCAGGCGATCTCCACCACTCCATCCATCAGGACTCTGGTTCTGCTGCTGCCTGGGCAGTTCCTGTGGAAGAACGTGTTGTGTTTCTCATTGATCAGACTGTTCATCAGCTGAGACTTGGATAAAGAGATGGAACCAAACCTGAAGAAAGACACCATTGGAGTTTGTGTCTTGTAGATTGGCTGATTTTGACTGATGATTTCATTGTTGGTGTTTCTCATCTTCCAGCTCTTGTTGATTTGTCTGAATGTCCAGAGAGGAAACTCAATCTGTCGTGTGAATGGATCAGGAACAAGCAGAGGCAGAGCGTACTGACACTGGGACAGTTTAGTCACCATCAGCTGCTTCAGGAAACTATCAGCACAATGAAACACGGCCATCTGAACATCCATCGTGTGAACCCCATCAGTTTTGGTCATTACTTCATTTGAAAAAGACAGTTCTTTGAAAATATCACCATCATCTTCGTGTATGTCAGTTTGTCTTTGTGGTGTGATATGCTGATTTTTGATTTGTTCAATTTTAATATATCTTGCTGTATAGTTCATCATCAGTAGTTTTTGAAGGAACGTCTGAACCAGCTCTACTTCAGCACAGGACTCATTGGACTTTGATGAATATTCAGTTATCTCAAGAAGATCTGCAGCTCTCAGTTCATGACCTGTCTTGCCTTTAAGATGAAGCCTCTCAAAGATTTTCTCTACCCCTTGTTTCAGTTCTGTGACTTTTCTTGCCTGTAAAATAAAGATCACAACTTTCAGTGAAGTTTTATACAGAATTACTAGCATTACAAGGATTTTCTGCATGATAATATTGATTGCATTCAAAATGTGTGAGACTGCAAAACCCTGCCCCTTTGATCACCAATGGTAAAGTGCCCTTTTAGTTCTATGCAGAACATGATTTCTACTAAGAATCCCACCAGCCCTCAAAATGGAATTTTTTGTGCCCAAACCTTAAGAAACTGGAAATGTACCACCTGGAACTGACTCAGACCTGTTTATTATTTGAAAGCTGGACCCATTTCTGGCTGGTGACACAGACCCTTGTGGACCTGATCGGCACAGACTGCATAGCTAACAAGTTGTTAAAATTAAACTTTGTTTCTAATGTACCATTAATTAGTAATGATACATTCTGTGCCGAAGCTTCGGAGTGTGTCGAGAAATCCTAAAAGCTTTTGGTGAAGCGTGTATAGAGGGTTATATCACTTTATCCGCCTAAATGGTTCAGAAAGTGGTTTGAATCTTGCAAATTCACAGTCCTCTGCCCCGTTAAACCCAGCCACTTTCCAGTTTTAAACTAATAATATTGCTCCTCCTGCCTATTATGAGCAAAGAGTTCACTTACACACATTTACTAGCCCCATTCATTTCAAGCCAATACATTTATTACACAGTGATGTCATATTATGTTATGCAATCATTGTATACCACCAGAAAATACACATTATATTCATATAAACTGATTAGTGTATTTGGAAACAGATTTTTTTCTTCACCATTATTTCTAAGCCTTAACTATCGCAAAATACAGTGTTACCATGGATCACATCAGGTCATCTGTAATGTATCTTGTTTTACACTCTTTGGCCACCAGGTGGTATTGTGAGGAAATTAAGCTTCGAGAAATGAACCCTTTTGTGAATCACTGGCGGGTGCGGTGTTCTCCGATCGATTCGGGTATTACACACAAATGTTAAACAGGCCGACACCCGAGGTAATAGATTGGGACCTGACCCAGACCCGGTTGACCGTTTAAAATATAGATGTTAAACCGCTAGATGCTAACAGCTAACTTGCATAATAACCCGAGGCAACAGTGTAAAAGTAGCCCACCTATCTTGCATTGGCATCTGCACTTCACACGCATATGCTTGCAGGCATGAACTGGAATCACAAACTAGGCTGCATTTGAGTCTTCAAGGCATTTTTGAGGACACAACATCAAGTAACTTTAACGAATGTTACAGTATCCACTCTAGTTATCCACTAGTAAAAACATAATTTTGTCAGTTATTGTCCGTGTATCGCCATAATATCGTATTTACTACAGTTCAGTTAGCTAGTAAATCAGGAGGCTCAGGCTGGTGTGACTGACTGGAAGCAGGGCATTTGCGTATTCATAGATCCGCGTATAGTAAAGGAGGCACAAGGGTTCAAGCTGTTTTAACCCTCTGGGGCGCGGTTTGTGGCAGTTTTATTTATTTTTTTTTATTTTTTTCTTGATAAAACCTAAAACAACTTTAATTACTTCGTCATTTTTGATCGTACAGATAAGAACAATAAGAGCAAAAAATTTATATTTCCCTCAGAGGAAGAGCGCGATGCGACTGCAAGATCCACCAAAGCAATAAGTCTTTCTTTTATTAGCCTACTTACGTTAGTTGTTGTGTTACTGTGACATACTGTAAGCATTTGTGGTTGTGAATAAAGTATTACACAGTACAAAAGAAAAGAAAAAGTTTTTGAACAGCAAGATTTTGTCTTTTAAATAATTGTCTTCTGCTCACCAAGCCTGCATTTATTTGGTCCAAAGTACAGCAAATACAGTATTTAATATATATATATATATATATATATATATTTTTACTATTTAAAATAATTGTTTTATATTTGAATATATTTTAAACTGTAATTTATTCCTGTGATTTCAAAGCTGAATTTTTAGCATCATTACTCCAGTCACATGATCCTTCAGACATTTTCCAAACTATAATTCGTGACTACATGTACAATCAAGTGAAACGTTATGAAGTATGTTTCATTTCATTGCACTGAAATGTATCACTACACCAGGATGTTTTTAATGTTCTATAAAATAAAAATGACGCGATATAAAAGTAATAGTGTTTACACTGTAACACTGAATGATAAGAGTCTGAGAATGTTTAGACAAAACTACTGTCATATACTCTGTTCACGAATATATGTTTGTGCTTAACAATAATAAATTCGTTTCCGAGACATAAAATGTTTTGTACTGTATAATAAAAGTATGCCTGTGTTTATGACTATAAAATTATTTATTTATTTTTTAAATTTTTTATTTATCATATAACTATAGGCAGGGGCGTTTCTAGGATTTTAAAACATCCGGGGCTGATGTCAAAACATCAGGGGCTAGTAGTGTTGGGTGGGAGCTCACATCATGCTCACATAAGATTTTGTTAGACACAAGTGGTTGAACTTACACTATGAACAATAATAAATAGTAATCACTGCAAATAGCAAACATATCAAAATATTATTACAAAATTACAACTTTACAAAAATATGCTAGACAAATAAAATAATACATTTGAAAAAAGATGACTTCTGTTTAGTGGGTAAATTTAATGTTATTAATCAAAATGTAATTAATCATGTGTAATTAATTAAAACCATGAATCTTATACAATTTACCGTCAATTTATCAAAAGTTAAGAAAGCTTACATGTTTAGGACCCCATGAAATGTTTTATTTTTTCTCACCTTACGTTTTATTGTTACCAAATATGTTTTGGCATGTCTGTTTATTTGAATGCATAAAAAACAACTTTTATTTATTTTTACAATAGCCTTATGGAATTCTGTGTTGTGTATTTTTCTGGTTATCAAATGAAGGTATAAAATATTGATCAGGTATAACTGATATGATAATAAAAATGATATTTTATTTTTGGCAAATAAAGGGGATTTACTATTTTTAAAACATGGAAAAAATATTATGTGGAAAAAATTGTATAAATATTAATGAATTAATAGCAGTAGTAGTAGGCACGTACATTATACTGAATGGTTAATGAAGTTAAATCGAACTTTTACTTTGACGGGTGAATATTTCTGTGTGTATATTTGACACTTGTTTTACTCAAATGAAACAGTGAAATGCTCATGAAGTGACTCTCAGAGCAGTTCTGGAGATGTTGTTAATGTATTAATGTCCCCATTTAGTGAAGCGGCAGACGCTGAAATGACTGCGAGCGTCACACGCGCATCAGTATTACATGTAAAGGAACCGCGCGTCCGCCCCGTTCATTCATAAAAAGACACGCAAAACGTGCAGGATTCATATTTAAATAGTCTTTTGCGGCATTATATTTACAGATACTAGTCCATATCGCGACTTGATGCAAGTGTAATGAATGAATTACGGAAGTTTGAATGAATTAATCAAAAGTTGGTCATTACCATTCAGGGGCTGGTCATTATCCATTCAGGGGCAGGTCATTATCATTGGGGCATTATCATAGCCCTAGCGACGCCCCTGGACTATAGGATATAAAAGTAATATGAGTTTATTATTAATACTTTGTTCGTGAATAGATGTTTAACATGTTAACAATAATAATTAGTTTATCAGATGTAAAATGTCAGTTTTTTAGGATAGTACAAAGCATGCCTGTGTCTATGATGTAGCGTTTGGGCCAATCAGACACACAATTGTTCATTTGATTTACTAAATCAACCAGGCCCCTGGTTACCATGGCAACCAGGACACCTCTGCCAGATCAGATAAACTTTATGACCTAAAAGTATGTAGAGAGAATCTTCCCCTACTTAAATCTCTCTAAAACAGAAACATACTGCTATAGGAATTTACTACTTTTATTCATTCACAGACAAACCTATCTTTGACCTTCCTATCACACATAGCCCCAGGTCATTGTGTATAGTATTACTGCCTTGTATTTTGTGTTTTTCATTGTATTCTGTTGTATGCATTTGTTATGATAGATCTCTAGTGTAGTATAATCTCACCTATGCCATTTTTGGTCTCTTTGAATTTGTATTTTGATGATCTAAAAGATGGTGTATATTATATGTTGATACCTATGCAACATATTAGTGTTTTAAAAATCCTTAGTAGTTTTTGCATCAACACCCAATCAAATTACATATGCAAAATACCATGCTCACAGACAGAATCTTCCGATCGCTGTCCATGTGGAAGGACTCACGGGGAGCCTGAGCCGGCACAGGGCGTGCCCAGCGGGCCCGAAGAGAGCTGTGGCTCTCGACCACAAAGAGTCAGACTAATAACACTGGAGTTCATCTTCACTCAACCCTGGAATTCATCCTCATGGAATTGTCTTCAAACAGACATTTCTCACTTCTTCTGCGTGTTTTCTTTTTAGCTTCTTCACTCGTCTCACATGAGTGGCTCACCCCAGCCAGTCATTGGTTTTTTTGGAACCTAAGAGGATGAGGAGGATGAGCTAGAACTTTTCGGGACTTCCCTAAGCTTGCACCAGGCCTTGCAGCCTTGTCTTTCCATTCCCCAAAGATCATAGGATTTCAGCTGGGTCCCTCTCAGCTCTTGGTTCTTTAATTTTCACATGAGAAGAAACTCCCAGTGACCATCAAGTCAGAACATCTTTGGAGTTTATCACTCTTTAAACCCGGAAGAATGTGATCATGATTCCAAAACCACCACTGCTCCAAACCATCAAGACTTTCAGCAGAGACTGCATTCAGATGCTCATTCAACGACCAAGGCAATGCAAGTATCGTACATTCAACTAAACGAAACAGAGGTTTAGTATAAGCTGTAAACCCGTTGAAAAATGGCACTGATGGTTTCACTCAGGTGGTTAACTGATTATTTTCATAGCTTTATTTTCTTGTATCTCTAATGGCTTTTCACTGACCATTCCCCCATGTATGAGTGATTTCATGTTTGTTTGTTTAGATTAGTTATGTGTTAGTCCTTAGTTAATAAAACTCTTGTGCACAAATTACATTACAATTTTGATTCTGATTCTGCCTTTCAAAATTAATGTCCCTTTACGATTCCGATTCAAGCTACATGCTCTAATGCAAGAGTACTTTAAGAAAGTTATTTTCTGTGGCCAAGAAAATCACAAAACATGTTTTAGAAAATTTAAATCAATATATAGTTTTTGGAAACGAGTGAATGAGATGATTTTCACATCATCTTGTAGAAAAAAACTCTAGCCTATCACACCCAGTTCTCAAAAGTCTTGTGAACAAATCTTCTGAATGTGTTTCATGGCCTTATTTCAGTGACTTAAAAATTTTAGTTTTTCACTAACCATGCATAAACATTGTTTTCTTCAAAACACAAACATGTACATTAATGTTGCTTGCGTATTATTGTAGCCCAGTTTGTGCTAATTACAATGTAATCAGACTTTAGCCATTAATATGTTTTTAAAATACTGAAAAAAGCACAAATGTCAGGGCATGTCAAAACTTCTCCAGGGTGCCAGAACACCCTCAGACCAGTTAAAAACATTTAAATATGCAATATTGATGATGATGAGTTTGAGTTTTATGGGATAACATTTTTGACTACATGGGGACTTTAACAAAGCAAGGTGTTCTAAAAGGGGTCCTATAATGCTTTTTTGGACTTTACTTTTCATTGAGTTTATTTGTACATGTGCATTGTCACTACAGTCTATGCATAATTATTAGGCACATTGATATTCTTGTCACATTATTTTTCCAAGCACATTTTACCAATTCCAAACCACATCAATCTTAATAACTGCACAGCTTAACAATTTCTTACACGGTTCAATAACCATGCATGTGAACTACAAAATGACATCAGTATACAAATGCAGTAAAAAACTTATTTAAACTGAAAAATATATATAACAACATACAATTGTGCATGAAGGCTGAAAGTGAAAACCTCCTTATATTCAGGTGTGCATAATTATTTATTTATTTATTTTTTACAGATAAAATGAGCCAAAAAAGAGTTTTAACTTGGACTGAAAAGTAAAAAAAAATATTAAATGCCTATGAGAAAAATGCAATACTAATGCATTACTAGAATTTGCAAAGTTAAGGCATGTCCATTGGACAGCGAAATGGGTCAGCACAGTCAGGAGAGGGGGAAAAAAAAACAGGTGGAGAAGAACAGACACATGTTAACTGCAAGATAATTAAGAATTAAGAATCACATCCTCTTGTACCACTCTTTCAAGAATTTATCTTTCAGAATCTGTCAGTAAGTTTTGGGAGTTAATTTTTAGTCTATTTCTTAACCTGAAAAGTCTGTCTTGTAAAGATGGACTAAAAATTAACTCTCAAAACTTACTGATTCTGGAAGATAAATTCTTGAAAGAGTAGGACAAGAGGATGTGATGCTGAGTCACTCTCAACTTATCTGTCTATAAAATAAAAAACAACACAAATAATAAATAATAAGATTAAATTAAAAAAAAATTATAATTAAAAAAATCAGTCTTTATTTATTTCACAACACTTCAGCATGTTATTAAGTGAGGGTCTTTTTTTATTTTTTACCCAAGCAAAGACTTTTCTGGAGACTCCAGGTTGGTTGCAGTTCTGGAAAATGGTGGCACTGGAGACTAAATGGTGCCTGATGATTTCACACCTAATTCTTTACCTTAATTCTTATGTAGTTAATATGTGTCTTTTCTTCTCCAACTGTTTTTTCTGACCATGCTGACCCCATGAGCATTTCACTGTCCAATCGTCATGCCCAGTGGCGGTTCTACACTGAATTGCTCCCCGGGCAAAACATCCTCCCGGCGCCCCCCCCCAACCCCAATATATTTACATTATACTGTAAATATATTGTGACGAGTCGACTGCCTCCCCCCCCCTTATTGTCAGCTGCACCCCGTCGGTAATCGCCGCCCTTCACCAGGCTCCCGACGGGAGTGGGCGTGTGGGAGGAGGAGGGGCGCCGAAACATCCAGGTCTGGCGGCGTGTGATGAGGCACACCTGATGTGAATGAAGCCTCATCACCGCCGCTGTTAAAATGCCGAGCGCGCCTCTCCTCAGGAGACCGGTCTCTTCCCCGTGCATGCACGCTGGTGTCCTCGTGGGTCCAGGAAGGGGTGAAGAGGGAACCAGCGCCGCAGGACGAGTTGCCGGACCCCGCGGGTCCGGATGAGGACCGCACCCGTAACGGCTGACGGGCCAGGATGCCGGGCCGTGTTATCCCCCAGAAGCGCCGCGTAGGTGGAGGAGGACGATGCCGCTAGAGAAGCCGCCGCCCCTCGCACCCCGGACCTGAGCGGGGAGCGCGTGCGGCCGCCGGACTCCGCCCCTTACCTGGACCCTTCCCTTTTGGAACACTACCCCTCCTTCACGGAACCCCGTCACTTCGAGGACACCAGATCCCCCTTTTTGTTTTGGACACTTTTTCCCCCTTTTTGGACACTTTGTTTTATTGTTTAATAAAAGCCTCTCCGAGGCCTGACGTCACGCCCACTGTGTCTGTCGCTTTGCTCCGCCCCCGTGACAATATTGTAAATATATTGGCTCTAGCCAACATTAACATAGACAATGGAAATAAATAACTATTTGCAACAGTTTTGTTGCAAAGCGTAATTTTGTGGTTAAATTTACTTGTAAAGATCTCATGTTGTATACACTGCTGAAAAAACAATAGAACCCTGCCCAAAATAATAGAAAATGTAATGGATTTAATGGTTATAATGGGAATTGTATTGGCTGTAATGGTAAGTATAACAGTGTCTGCTGGTATATGATGGATTCTATTGGTGGGTGGGACAGTAAATCCTATTGGAAAAGTGTCCAAAACACACTACAATAAGGAATTTTGTTTCACTGGAAAAAGTTAATGGTTCATAATGCTATTTAATAGAAACCATTAGAATTTCTGTGATGGTTTGTATATTAGGCTTTTATTGTGTTTTTTTTAGCAAGGTAAGCATAGCAAGCATCATAAGCAAGAAGGCTAACAAACCTAAGAGTTAACGTTATACCACTAATTAACATAATGACATGAATACCTTAATCATACAGAGAGAGCATTGTTGCATACCTATATCTTTTGCCCGTTTCTCCTCATCTTCTTTTCCTTTTTCCTAAATTGGGCACCTGACAGCTTTGGCCTTTTTCTCTCCATCGCTGTGTTTACTTTGTAATCGACAATCAACAGATTTCTCATCCCCCAACGCTGTCACTCACGACCAGAAGTCAAGACTAAACCACTTCACCTCCACATCATAATCGTTTTTTATTACCTATTTTTATTAGCAATTTCACACAATTAATTAAACAAAAAAGTGCAACTTATTGGTCTATGTTTATAATTATTTTTCTCTTTTTTTTTCAAAGTAATATTTGGAATTAAATGTGTGTTATTTGTAATAAAGTCAGGTGACACTGACATTGTTTAGCCCACCTCCTTGTCCGCTTCATTTGGGAGAGGTGAACTGTACTCTGCGCCCCCCCTCATCTCCTCTCCTCTCCGCTCGCTCAGTTTCTGTGCGGCTCCTTCAGCAGCAGGGGCGGCACAGGTATCATAGACAATAGAAAACCGCTTAGCGGCACAGATGATTTTTTTTTTCCTTCAAGTTTGTGTGCCGCCCCCCACGTGTCATGAAAAAAATGCCGCCCCGGGCGGCTGCCCCGTTCGCCCATGCCTAAAACCGCCGCTGGTCATGCCTTAACTTTGCAAATTCCAGTATTGTATTAGTATTGCATCCTTCTCATGGGCATTTAATAATTTGTGACTTTAATATCTTTTTTGGCTCATTTTATCTGTACAAGAAAATTTATGTAAAAATTATGCACACCTCAATATAAGGAGTTTTATCCTTTCCAGACTTCATGGACAATTATATATCATTTCTAAATAATTAAATACAAAATGAATAGTAGTTATTACGATTCAGGTGATTTGTAATTGGTAAAATGTGCTTGGAGAAAAATATTACCAGAATATCAACGTGCCTAATAATTATGCATGCAATCTATCGTCAGTGTCAGTTCTGGCAGCTCACGTTAGCAAGCTCGCATCAGCTGACTCCCCAGCAAACATAGGACGTCCCCCGGACGTTGTGAACGTCTGATTAGGTCTGCCGTACATCCGCTTTGTAACGTTCGCTAGTGGACGTTTGGAGGACGTCCGGATTTGGTCCGATTTGTAACGTTTGTTGACGGACGTTCTGAGGACATCCACTTACGTCTGCATTTGGTCCTCTTTTTGACGTTCTGGCAGACGTTCGGAGGACATTCATCCGAGCCAGTTTGCGAATGTCCCTGTTTCGTCCCTCATTTTCCATTTCCATAACAACACTTCAAAAATCCAGTCTCCCATGTGTGGGCTTTTATCTTCAGACCTGACACCTTGCATCTCAGACAAAGTTCATTAAATTAAAGACAAATTAAACTAAAATATAAACCCATATTGGATTTTAAAGGGTATGGTTATTCCTTAAAACTAAATTCCCTTTTTAACTATGATAATGGAATGCAAAATGCAAAATGTGAAACAAAACAAAACAAAAAACTAACAAACAAACAAAAACACATTTTTTTTCCAGATCGATATTTTTTTTTAATTATAGTATAAATAAATTAAGTTAATGTTAAAAATGAATAACTTTCTTTTCTGGAAAAAGAAAATAGGAGTAACGTCTGTAATTAAAGATCATTTAAACATTAAAAACATGATACCCTTTAATAATATAATTGAACATAGGCTACAATTAGGCCCTATGCATTCCCCATGCATGAAGAAAATTAGGTTTCTCTAAAAGTATGTTAAATGCAGCATGCAACATGAAGAATGGAAAAGAAAGTGGAAAATAACACAGGTAACGTATGCTATACGTAATGACGTCATTCGCGATGATGTAATGACTATAATCTTGGGCTGGGACTCAACATTCAAATATCTAAAGTTAGTAATCATAACTTCAATCAGTTAAAACATCATGATGATCTGACAAGTTTCTTACAATTAGATTTTGCAACTAAGCACCAAATACATTCACAGGCAGTGATCATACGAGTCTTCAAGATATAATTAATTATAAGATATAATAAATTAATTCTCATCAGTAAAGAAGCATGTTCCACTTACTATCCATAATCCATTACCATTTATTTATTAAATAAATGTACATTTCGCCAGATCCCCTCATTCAAGTCCTCAGTTTACCCACGCTCATAGCATTTGAACAAAATCAGTTGTCCAAAATAACTAGTTCGGTTCAGACGGTCAGTCAAAGTGGACAGTCATGTACTGTTTGTTTGTGTTCGGTAGCTTCACGACATGCTGAATCACTGCAACTGATTCAAGAACGAGAACCGCTCTAACAGTGGGTGTGTACATTCATTACCCGGCTCGCTGCACACATGCTTACTCTATCAGCTGCTTTGCTCGTGCTCATCATGATTTATTTAGAGTCAGAAGGAGTGTCAGGCATGTTAAAAAGTAAGTAACTTTAAGTAATTTGTGGATTAGTGCTTACTGGAGATGCAAACCGTTTTAAACAATTCAGTTAGATTTGGTCAACTGTTCCGATCTGAGGGTCTCCATCCGTGCTGGGAGATAAACCCACATCTGGAAGACATATTTTTTAGTGTTTGCTCATCTGCAATATGTCTATAGGATGTTTCCTATCAGATGTCAAATAGATGTCTATTAGATGTCTTTAAGAGGTTTGTGATTTAGAATGTATGTAAAACTGACATCTTACAGACATCTGTCAGATGTTTGTACACAGCAGATGCTTTCCTGATCAAGCAATCCTTAAAGGGTTACTCCACCTCAAAATAAAAAATTTTGTCATTAGTCACTTACCCCCATGTCGTTCCAAACCTGTAAAAGCTTTGTTTGTCTTCGGAAAGCAATTTAAGATATTTTGGATGAAAACCAGGAGGCTTGTGACTGTCGCATTGACTGCCAAGTAAATACCACTGTCAAGTATGAAAGGCATTGTCAGAATAGTCCATCTGCCATCAGTGGTTCAATATGAATTTTATGAAGCAACAAGAACACTTTTTGTACGCATAGAAAATAAAAATAACAACTTTATTCAGCAATTTGTGTCAGCTGCACCACACAGATACATCTTCTACGTTATTTACGCTTTGATTTGAATGAAAACAGTGTATCCATATGGTGCGGCTGACACAGAACAGTGTACACAGTTTGCGTCCAGTGGATATTCTACAAAATGGCACCACGGTGACACAGATGAGACAAATTGTTGAATAAAGTCATTATTTTTATTTTCTTTGCGTACAAAAAGCATTCTCGTTGCTTCATAAAATTCAGATTGAACCACTGATGGACTATTTTGACGATGCCTTTCATACTTTTCTGGGTCTTGACAGTGGTATTTACTTGGCAGTAAGTGGGGCAGTCACAAGCCTCCCGGTTTTCATCCAAAATATCTTAAATCTTAAAAGTTTTCAGAAGATGAGCAAAGCTTTTGCGGGTTTGGAACAACATGGGGGTGTGATTAATGACAAAAATTTAATTTTGGGGTGGAGTAACTCTTTAGCAGACATCTTGCAGATGCACGTGTGCTATCAGAATTATTACCAGCTTCGCGCTGCTCAATAGATAATATTCATCACTAGGAATTGGGAATTTAGCGAGTGGAAATTCTTTCCTCTATGGACCCACTGCCGTTAACTTGAACATGCAAATTCACCGCATTAATCATAAGCTGCCTGATTCGGAAGTGACTGAGTTAGCATTACTTCACGCTTTGCTACATTACAGACATAGACTCCACGAGTTATGTGACTGAACAAGTCCAGAGGTGAACTTCATTCCCAAGAAAGATATCAAGAGATCAAGCATCCTCGTCACAGCTGCTATGTTTCTCTCAAACGTCTCACAAGCTAAGTTCTTTTTTAATGTTCTTAGTTATTGGCAACATGTGTGTTGCTAAGGCTATCCGCGTTGCTTAGGCTCTTTTAGTTGTTTAGTTGGCAATGTATGGTACTACTGTATCTGTGTAACTGGCAACACGCTTGTCACTGCATTAACATGTCTCTACATTATTTTTCACTTGATAAAATAAGCACTGCCCCACACAAGCTGTTGTCACATGCATTAAACCAGGAGAGATCACTCAGGTGAGCGGTAAGTAAGGGATCATGGGGTAAGTGCAAGTTTTTGCACATTGATCGTAAGTGCCTGATTCAGAAGTAACATTGCTATATCATGATATGGACTCCATGAGTTCAGACTTACTAAGAACAAGTTAGATGGGATCTCACTCCCCACATGAAGAAGGCTTAAGAGATCAAGCTTCACATTTCATCTAGCTATGTTTCGGTCTCCATTCCTCTCTAAATGTCTTCAGTTAGCCAAGCTAGTTCTTATGCTCGCAGATTATTGGTAACATGCTTGCTTATGTTGCTTAGGTTATTTAGTCATTTTCCAGCAAAATGCTAGTGCTAAGATATGCGATTATACGAACAAAGTGCCATACTTATCTGTTGTCACTGGCAACATGCTGTTGCATGCTTTCACCTATCAAGTCAAGTAGCCTTTATTTTATAGTACTCTGCAGCACAGATTCAGGTAGCATGGGTGATAGACAGGAATAATGATCATGGTGCAAACGGAATAATTTCTGCTGTGGCGCAGCTTCAGTGAAGTAATTTTTTTTGTTACTGTCTGGATATCGGACACGCTCATTCTATATAGTTGTATTGAGAACATGGTAGTTCTTAAAGCTATGATTGTTTTGAGAACGTGCTTGTTCCTAGACTATCTGGTTATGCTGTCTGATTTTTTGTTCTAATTTTATTGCAGGTGTTCGCAGGGTCTTATGAAGTATTAAAAGTTGATAAATCAAATCAGAGAAAATTAGGGCCGTAAAAAGTATTAAAAAGTCTTAAATGCATTTTCCAAAGTTAAATTGTTACTGATGTAACCGGTTAAAACCTCAAGTGCTGATGAGGTTTTATATGCATTTGAAAAGTCTTAAAAAGGTCCTAAAAGGTATTAAACCTAACTTTATCATTCCTGTATATAGCCTACCCTGTATCGGAACATGCTTGTTCCTAAGCTGTTTGGTCATTTTGGTAGCATGCTTGTTCCTAAGCTGCCTGGTTGTTATTGGGAGCAGCTTGTTCCTAAGCTATCGGGTCATTATTGGGAGCACGCTTGTCTCTTAGATGTCAAGTTGTTATTGGGAGCAGCTTGTCCCTAAGCTGTCTAGATATTACTAGCAGCAGCTTGTCCCTAAGCTGTCTAGTTGTTATTGGAAGCAGCTTGTTCCTAAGCTATCTGGTCATTATTGGTTGCACGCTTATTCCTAAGCTGTCTAGTTGTGTTTGGGAGCAGCTTGTTCCTAAGCTATCTGGTCATTATTGGTAGCACGCTTGTCCCTAAGCTGTCAAGTTGCTATTGGGAGCAGCTTGTTTCTAAGCTATCTGGACGTTATCTGGAGCATGCTTGTCCCTAAAATGTCTAGTTGTTACTGGGAGCAGCTTGTTCCTAAGCTGTCTAGTTGTTATTGGGAGCAGCTTGCTCCTAAGCTGTCTAGTTGTTACTGGGAGCAGCTTGTTCCTAAGATATCTGTTTGTTATTGGTAGCATGCTTGTCCCTAAATTGTCTAGTTGTTCTTGGGAGAAGCTTTTTCCTAAGCTGTCTGGTCGTTATTGATAGAACGCTTGTCCCTAAGATGTCTAGTTGTTATTGGGAGCAGCTTTTTCCTAAGCTGTCTGGTCGTTATTTGTAGAACGCTTGTCCCTAAGCTGTCTAGTTGTTTCTGGGAGCAGGTTGTTCCTAAGCTGTCTAGTTTTTACTTGGAGCAGCTTGTTCCTATGCTATCTGGTTGTTATCGGGAGCATGCTTGTCCCTAAAATGTCTAGTTGTTACTGGGAGCAGCTTGTTCCTAAGCTATCTGGTCAATATTGGTAGTATGCTTGTCCCTAAGCTGTCTAGTTGTTATTGGGAGAAGCTTTTTCCTAAGCTGTCTGGTCGTTTTTGGTAGAACTCTTGTCCCTAAGCTGTCTAGTTGTTACTGGGAGCAGTTTGTCCCTAAGCTGTCTAGTTGTTATTAGGAGCAGCTTCTTCCTAAGCTATCTGGTCGTTATTGGCAGCATGCTTGTTCCTAAGCTGTCTAGTTGTTATAGGGAGCAGCTTGTTCCTAAGCTATCTGATCATTATTGGTAGCATGCTTGTCCCTAAGCTGTCAAGTTGTTATTGGGAGCAGCTTGTTCCTAAACTATCTGGTTGTTATCGGGAGCATGCTTGTCCCTAAAATGTCTAGTTGTTACTGGGAGCAGCTTGTTCCTAAGCTGTCAAGTCGTTATCGGGAACACGCTTGTCCCTAAAGCTGGGCTCACACTACAGGATTTTAAAAATCCTAACCGATTATGAAATCTGGTTGCAGCGCACACACAAGGAGAATCTTTGCAGATTATCTTCCCTGAAATCTTAAACATGCATTTTTTACACATCTGTTTTGCGATCACTCATTGGCTGTTTTGAAAGTACTGACATAATCATAGCCGTGATCATCCTGATTTAAAATCCTGAATATCAAATATGTTTGATATGATCGGGGTGGCCCCGATTTGTGTGAAAGCATAGCAGGAGGTGCAAGATTCGATCTGTGAATGTCTCACAATACCAGATAATAAGATATCTAGTTGTTACAGGGAGCAGCTTGTTCCTAAGCTATCTGGTCGTTATTGCTAGCACGCTTGTTCCTAAGCTGTCTGGTTGTTACAGGGAGCAGCTTGTTCCTAAGCTGTCTAGTTATTATTGGGAGCAGCTTTTTCCTAAGCTGTCTAGTTGTTATTGGGAGCAGCTTTTTCCTAAACTGTCTGGTCGTTATTGGTAGAACGCTTGTCCCTAAGCTGTCTAGTTGTTATTGGGAGCAGCTTTTTCCTAAGCTACCTGGTCATTATTGGTAGCACGCTTTTCCTTAAAGCCAGGCTCACACTACAGGATTTTTAAAATCCTAACCGATTATGAAATCTGGTTGCAGCGCACACATAAGGAGAATCTTTGCAGAGTATCTTTCCTGAAATCTTAAACATGCACACACTACAAGATTTGAAAACTGTGGCACATCACATACTACAAGATATTATTAAGATTATCATGACGGAGGGAGCGCCTCACGTGATCTTATGCAACAGATCTTCATTTCAGCAACTAATGTTTACAAATAATAGTTAGCATGCCAGCAGCTTTATGCACTTACCCGGTATGTTCAAAACTGAGATGATTTCACTCCAGAGCTTTCCTTGCTCCATGCGGTTGTGGTATATTTTCAATATATTATAGAGACAGTGTTACTACAGAAACATAAGAAGCAGTTTCCTCCATCTTCACTATCCAATGGATCCTACAGCAGCTGTTTTGCGCTCGCACATAGGCTGTTGTGAAAGTACTGACGTAATCATAGCCGTGATCATCTCGATTTAAAATCCTGAATAGCAAACATGTTTGATATGATCGGGGCGGCCCCGATTTGTGTGAGAGCAGATCGGAAGGTGCATGATTCATTCTGTGAACGTCTCACATTACCAGATAATCCGTGCGAGATGCTGCTTCAGAGAAGAGGCCTACAGATATATTACTACCACAAGATGGAGCTCTGAAGAGTGGAGGCTTCAGCAAGATGACTCTCTTAGCGAGAGAAAGCCCAACAACACCCAACCCTATTAGCGCCCAGTTGACCTTATTGACTCTTTTGACTGCGGTGAGGAAAGGCTCATCGTACAGTCACAACCCCAATACTTTCATGTAGGCAAGAAGAGCATCTCAATGCTGGACCACCAATTGCTCTGATCGAGCTAACAACAGCAGCAATGTTGCATAGAATGTGAAAAGAGTGGGGTGAGAGTGCGAGGCCAAGGGGAAGAACCCAAGCAATACACATTGCCCCCAAAGCGTACCATAGGGACTTCCTACACTGAAGAAGGAAACTACTTCTCGGTAAACCTTATGCAAAGCCTAGACCACAGAGAGTGGGCCAAACTTCCTCCTCTCGGGTGGAGTCTCCCCCAGGCTTTGACAAGTCGACTGCTCATCCTTCTTCGGAACAGTGAAGTAACTCGCTGGAGACCCCTCTGCACCGTAGGTGGCAGGGTTAACAGATCGATCTCCCGAGGGCACTGAGGAGAGACAGGCACCATGTGATGAGGTGTACACCGCTCTTCCCCAGAGGGGCCTGCCCTCAGGTGTCCTAGACGGCAGGCGTCCGGAACGCATGCCGACCTTTTAGATCCAGGAGCCGTAACCAAGGCTTCTCCACATGTCTAAGGCACGTAGGTAGCACCGCGTGACCTTGATCATGCAAAGTGGGTTTCCCCTCAGGAAAAACCACTTGGTTCTAAGTCACCACTGCAGGGATCTCATGTACAGCAGGGCAAGAGGTATTCCGTTGGAAGCAGCTGCCATCAGACCCAACAGTTTCTGGAACTATTTGACAGTGAGTGACTGGCCTACTCTCACTCTCTTGCCTGCCGTGAGGACTGACTCGATCCGAGCAAGAAACAGATGTGCCTGCATCGTGGTCGAATCCCACACCATGCCCAGATAAGTGGTTCTTAGTAACGGAGAAAGCACACTGTCCTGGCATTCAGTTGCAACCCCAGTTCATTCATATGAGCGAGGACGACATCTCAGTGCCGAGCCATCAGCCGTTCAGAATGGGCTAATATCGACGAAAAGTCAATATAGTTCAGATGCAGATGCCAGTGCAGCATTCACACACTTAGTGAAAGTACGGGGTAAGAGTGCAGTAAATGGCCGCTCTACAGCGGCTGCTCCTGCCCAGCAGCCTAAGTCAAAGTGCCCACACATCAACCTCCTCGTAGGAAGAGAGGTGTAGCACCATGCTCTCAAATGGTGGAAGAAAACGCAAGCGTGCTTCCGAACCAAGAGAGCACAGTAAACAAATTTAATTCCTCAGAATTAAATGGGCACTTTATAAATGAACACAGGCCCGCCCCCTCAAGAGAGGACTGTGCGTACTCAGCTCCCGAACAAGCCACACATAAATCGCGCAAATCCCGTCCCCGCAAGAGCAGGGCGATCTAATATGCAGTCTGCTCATGAGCGACAGCAGCAGCAGCACAAGCTCTCACTCAAAGGGGGAAGAACAGCAGCACGGGCTTCTGAAGCCGAGAGAGAGCGTTAAATCTAGGGAGAACGGCAGAGAAAAGGAGGCCTGTCTCTACTACATCCATAGATCTATGTGTGATCCCCACAACCAAAGCCGCCGCCCTGCCTCGGCAGAAGCGGGAGCTAAGCCACGGAGAACGCCAAAGCTCCCTCGAGAACTGACTCCCATGCTTCACCCCCAACCAGACAACAAATAGACTACATGTATCCACCCAATATAGCGCGGGCAGAGAGGGACACAGTCTAAATGTCGCTGCTTACATTCATATTTTCTTTTTGAACATAGTGACATTTTCAAATAAAAGTTGTGCAATCTAGCACAAAAAAAAAAACAGAGTGATACACACCCAGTGAGCGCTTGCTGAAAGACAGAAGCTGCCAGCTGCATTTGCTGCACGTGCTTTATAGCTTCCTGGTCTCTACGTCACCCCGCCCGTGACGTCTCGTTTCTCTATTGGACTGATTACACACGTTTCAAAGCACGGTTATGCTGAAGGTGTTCCCAAAGCGTTTCTCGACGCAGCTCGAGTTCCCAAAGGGGAACCTAAAATACTATGTGGAGGACTGAAAATAATTCAATAATTATAATATGACCGTGTGATGAAATTTACGCCCTTGGTAGCTCCAGTTGTGCAGCATGAGATAGATTCAAAATGACAGAGATGTGCGAAGTTGAACAAAGTACAACAGGTAAAGCTGTCAGCTGTGTGGATATTGGCAATATCGTTAACAATTCTTGTTTACAATCGATACGATACCTTCTTGTTATCAAGATGTTAGTCTATATGCTGTGTTCTGTTAATGCATGGACTTTTTTATTATTTGTAGTGCACTTGAACCCATTATATCTTTCTCTTTATTACTATAGTACAAAATGCGCATGAATTAATGTCAAACATTGGCTATATTATAAGAGAGCCTACAGTACAGTGTACTGAAATGTCTCATGTAATCGCTCATTCAGTGCTTCAAACTGCGGAAAATGTGTAAAGCTTGTAAACAATGCCACTTTACAATAGATTTACCTCAGAATAACCATTCAGCGTCCATAAGCTCATCAGTCAGCTAGAAAAATAATTATAAAGAGGAGCATTTTGCTGTATTTATGCACTATTCCATATTAATATTTTTACTTAACCTGCTGTCTACATGATAAGAAAGAATGCAAGAAGCTAAGGGTAAAATTCAACACCTATTGCATTTTACTAATGAAGAAAAAACAATTGGATGTGTGAAAGACATATGACAATATTTATAGGATGCATTAAGAAGGAGCCCAAACTACACTCAGTGGCCAAGTTATGCTTAAGGTCCATGATTTTGGCTCAGATTCTGTGTAATAAACAAGTATTTGTGACTGTATATAGTTTTCAAGTTGGAAAAGATGTTTAGTTCCCACTTTAAGTGAACCGTATAGTTCCCAGGACATCTACATAGAAAATGACAGCATGACTGGAATGTTTAAGTATTCAATGAATTAATCAATCAATCAATCAATCAATCAATCAATCAATTAATCAATATTTTGTGGCACCTAAAAAAAATATTTCGCACCTAAGTTTGTTTCTTATGGGAGCCAATAGCTCCTTACTCATTTTTTTTTGTCTTGGAGCCCTGCAGCATATGAATGTTTCATGAATCACATGAATCACCATGTCGGAAGTTGATTTGTGCGCTCTGTTCTGCGCTCGTTTCTATGTTAGATTAATAAATCAGGCACATTGAGTTTATATATAACAACCATATTATTTTAAAGTTCTAAATTCTAAATTTATTTTTTGGGTTAATGTTAGGGCTGTCAGCATTAACATGCTAATGTATGCGATTAATTCAAAATTTTTAACGCTTTAAAATAATTTAACGCAAGTGCCACAAATCAATTACTGAATCACGTGAAATTGCATCATTAACATAATTTATATCATGCAGTTAGACCTAGTAAGCGAATACATTCAAACAACCAGTCCAAAAACAGCACTAATGTAAAGAAAACCTATTACATCACACTATTAGTCGACATCTGAATGAAAAGGGACGCAATTGTAGGAGACTCAGGAAGACACCACTGCTGATACAAAGGCATAAAAAAGACTGGAGTTTGCCAAAATTTATGTGACAAAACCACAATCCTTCTGGGAGAACGTACTGTTGACAGATGAGACAAAAGAAGAGCTTTTTGGTAAAGGACATCATTGCACTGTTTACAGAAAAATAAATGAGGCCTACAAAGAAAAGAACACAGTCCCTACAGTCAAACATGGTGGCGGTTCAAAGATGTTTTGGGGTTTCTTTGCTGCTTCTGGCATTGGATGCCTTGACTATGTAAACGTTATCATGAAATTTGATGATTACTAAAGAATTTTGGGATGCAATGTGGTGGCCAGTGTCAGAAAGCTGCCAGCAGGACAATGACCTGAAACACACTTCAAAAAGGAATGGTTACAAACAAAGCGCTGGAGAGTTCTGAAATGGCCAGCAATGAGTCCAGATCAGAATCCCATAGAACACCTATGGAGAGATCTCAAAACAGTAGTTGGGAAAAGGCATCCTTCAAATCTGAATGACCTGGAGCAGTTTGCAAAAGTTGAATGGTCCAAAATTCTAGTAGAGAGTTGTAAGAAACTCATACATGGTTACAGGTTTTCCAAAGGGGGTGCTACCAAATATTAAGTTAAAGGTGCCAATAATTTTGTCCATTTTTGTTTAGTTCTGTGTGGAATTGTATCAGATTTGACTTTTCTTCTCTGTTTTTTTTGTGTTGTTCCAATGCAAACAAAAAAAAAAAATAAAAAAAAAAATAAACGTGCGTACCAAAACATTTGCAACTGAAACAATTTTCTGACAGAAGGGTTGCATTTTCTGACAGAATTGCAAGGATGCCGATATTTTTGGCCATGACTCTATGTTATATCAATGTTCTCAGCCCACTGACTGCACGTTTTATGTATGTACAAATTTTACAATACAGTGCGTGACACAAATTTTGTCATGAGTATAGGAAACCTTTTTTACCTTGTCAAAAACAGCTCTGTTCACAGCGACCAGTTTTGATGTATGTCTCTTTAAAGATAATGATCTACTGCTCACTCCACCCTCTCTTCCATGCGGCATGTTGACACAAGAAAAGTGAAAAGACTCTATATATGGCTCAGAGGTAGTCTTATTCAAATAACTATCTACATAGAAACAGCCCACAAATTGAAATTGCTTGCTGGATGACACAGTTTCCGACTCAGACAATCCATAACAAACTGGCTTTTTAATTTCTTTTCAGCTTTTCTGAGCTGACAGACACACCAGAAACTAAATGCAGAAAAAAAAGTGAAAATTTCATCCAAAGTCCCCTTTAAACATTTGACTGTCACCGTCCACCCTGTGGGAAGCCTAAGCTTACTTCACCATATTACAAATAAATTCTAATCTAATCATGACAAGCTACCATATTTTTGTGTTACAAATTATGTTGGAAAAGTAATAGATTAATATATGTCAAGAGTGCAACTTAAAAAATCTACATCATAACATGAGTTCTGACCTTTGTCACAAAAGACTTTCTTCTTTTCTTTTTTCCCTTTCAAGCTTTAGATATCATAAGAAATTATATATCAGCTCAAAACTTAAAATATCAAAATTCATCCTTTGAAAGGCATTTTAAAATCGGACATTGCATTACCATGGAAAATATACATCAAAATCATATTACAAAATGTTTTCATTCATGAATTATAAAAATGTAAGTCTGGATAGTGCATTTTTATGTCTGTGTTAAAAAATGGGAATGACAGTTAAAGGGTTAAACAAGTTAAATAGTGTATGCTTAATTTCATGCTTAATTTCATGATAAGTATGCGATCACACTACCACGTTATTAAATGTATTAGAAAAGTAGGTAGCAGAATATCATGAGAATGGGTTACCAGCATATCATTCATGTGGTGTGATACAATACTGAAGTCCCATTTCGGTCCTATAAAGGACACCCTGGAGTGAGGTTTCAACCACGTAGGATCCCACGAGCCCTCGGAAATGTGATTTTGCCTCTGCAGAGGTCTGCACAAGCCACTGATTACAATAGTAATCATAGATTATCTGGCACTCCAGTCAGTCATCACTGCACCCAGTTGGGGAACTACCGATCTATAATAAATTCTAGAATACCTTCTTTTAAATTTGTAACAGAGAAGAAACAATACATGGGCGGATGTAAATGTAGATCAAGTATGCCATTATTCAATACTGACTGTTGTAAACAAACTGATAAAAATGCAATATTAGAATCTAGTGTCAGCATCATTATTTATAAAAACTGTACTGATCAACGACATTGAATAAAACAAATATTTCACCTGTTAAATATTCACTGGAGTAACGTTTTGGTGACCATGACAACTGACCCAAGGCTCTCTTATATTTGAGTGAGTGAGCTAATAATATAACTTAGTTGGAGATAAACAGTCCATTTGAGTAAGTGAAGTTAAATGTCCTTTTTATCTTGATCTTGTTATATCATTACTATTCACTCAACACTTACCCCATCTCTCTGTCTACTCTCTGTTGCCATCCTCTTCATTCAATGTAGGTTGATCTTGTGAAAAAGAAACATGTGAACTCTGAATAATTGCTGAATAGAAATAATTTTAAATTGATTACAGTCAATAAAATATAAAGAAAAAGAAGTAAGTAATAAAATAATACAGTGCAGTCCCAACTACATTTGTGTTTTCAGTCTGGATTTCGAATATGGTTGGAATTTAGTAACACCAGCACTTTTTTTTTTTTTTTTGCACTTCAAATATTTGTTTTATTGGTTGAAAGTAATTTAAAGGGCTCTGAATTGTGCTATTTCCTCCAAGGACCAAAAATTGGTTTTGCAAATTTCCTCAAATCACCCACAATTGTAAATTATGGCAATACGATAATTTTGGACCATTATAATGGTTTGTGCAATTTATATTGATGTGGACATACAATATAGACTTAGATGTGAGTTTCAAAAAAATTCTTGCACCAGTCTTCAGTCTTACCGTAATTGTGTGGAGCCTCCTTGCTGACTGTAATGACTGACTGTAACCACAATTTCACATCCAGGACAATCAGAACAGAAAAGAGTAAGGGTGCACTGACTCACAGAAGTTTCCTCACTGTAAAAAGAGCACTGTAATTTCAGCTAACTGGCCATGTTTGACATTTTGATCAAGTACATGTAATCAAGTTAGGACCTATTTCTGCCATTCAATATACTGTAGGTTAATCTTGTGAGAAAAAAAAAAAAAAACACATGTGGACTGTGAATAGTTGGTTAGAAAAGCCTACTCGTGTATTCTTTTTCTACTCAAGGTCAATGATAGTGGAAACAGCCAAAATCTGTTGAAGGTTCTAATGAGGTTTAGACCTAATAAAATTATAATCTAGGATTATTGTACACTGAAAAAATGTGAAAATGTTATTGTAAAAAAAAAAAATCTCTTTCTCTCTCTCTCTCTCTCTCTCTCTCTATATATATACTTTGTCATAAATTTGCTGATTCAGATGAGACCAGTTCTGTCATTTAGCACTACCCCATTAAAAATAAAAAAAAAAACTGATAAATCTCATAAATAATGTGCAGTATGACAGTGAGTTCATACATATTTGTATGCTGTTTCAACCATAAAATAAAAACTACAGTTTACAAACATCAGAAATTACTGCTGTACACAGGAAGACACAACATTGTTATTTAACTGGATATGTTTACTAAGAGATTTGATCACACTAATGCTGCCGGTTGATCTTAACTTGAACAATCCTTCAGGTAATAAATTCTAACCTGAATATGGAAGTTTATGGAAGGGTCATCTGTCACCACCGATCATCCTAGCAGCAAAGTCCTCTGCTGAAAGAAAGCAAAAGTGAGTTTGTACTTTGTTTTTAGCTTTAAATACCTGAACTCATCTTATGCAAACCAGTCAGAGGCACTATAGAATGCTTAGATCTACTTTCTTTTTCAGTCAGTCATGTGATTTTTGTGAAACTGTATTCAAGCAGCAGATAATACTTGAGATATTGTATGAATTTACTGCTCCTGATGGACATTGACGTGGTTTATTTGTATATACAGATGGGTCCCAAATTAAAAGAAAGGTGTTCGGCCACCTCATGCTGCCAGAACATTTTCAGTTCACCTTTAAACTGATTGGGTAACACTTTAGAATACTGTTACCTTCTTAATGCAAAACTAATAAGGAATTTCTGCTAAATAAATTAGTAATTCTTTATGAAGACTTAAGTCACTACTATTAACTACTAAGGAAGCTGTGTTAACTAATCAGTATGTAACAGAATTGTATGATAGTAGTTAGCTAATTAATAACTAATGATTTCTGTCATACCACCTGAAGAAGTACTTAATTATTTACTAATTCAAGTTCAAGAAAAATAACTATTAAGTAACTGCTAATGAACCATCATACACAATTACAGTAATCTAGTTAAAGCCATTTCTTCTTATTTACTACTATTCCTATTATTACTACTACTATGAAAACAGAATATTAATAAATATACTAAACACAGCAAATGTTATAGAAGTTTTTTGTCTGTATGTGTGTATGTGTTCTGTAAGAAATCAACTTAGGAAAGAAACTTCACCCCCACTATTAGTGCTTTCCATAACTAGCCAACTCACCTCAGATATGTTTATGATTTTATATACTGTACAGTATAGTGTGTGTCTGTGTATATAGTGTGAAATAGTGCTAATTCTCATGCCTATGTGTCGCCAAAATCTGAGCTGGTGATGGGCTGCTGTTTCCCGGGGAACTACCACCCTCAGACCTACACCTCGCATTTCACTCATATCTGAAAGATCCTGTGATTGACTCTGTAACCTGTTGTTGTAACCAAACACAATTTTGGACCCAAAAGCAGAACACAGACTAAAAATAATGCAAATAAAATTAATTTATTGCTAGAAGTCAAGCAACACAATCCATATCCCATTTGGGTTTGAAGATTAATGACTAAAGTGAACTGGAAACAAAAACAGGCCAAAGATGCGTTGGTAGAGCTGAGAGAGTAGATTGTTTGTCGGACGTGGCAGGCAGATTGCAGGATGAATGCAAGTGGAGTTAAAACACAGGAGAAATAAAATTAGAACTCCAACAAAACACATAACACAAAAACTGGTCTAAAGACTGGCCTTAGCATAGTACCACATAGGCAAACTGAACGATCTGGCAGAGAATGACTGAAGACCCAGGGTTTAAATACTGGAGGCAGATGAGTTGATTGGCAACAGGTGCTTCGCATTCAGCAATCAGCCACAGAGAGGAGTGCATATTCATGCCCCAGGCCACACCAATTCACAAACACACAAGCACAGACACAAACACACAAAAAAAGAGAAACACAGCTGGCCAAAAAATCCAAATCCTGACACCTGTCCATAAATAAATAGTAATGAGATTAGAGAATATATTTTAACAACAGATTAAATTAAATTCAATATTATAACAAATAAAATCTGTTTATGTTTATGTTATGCAAGGGATGTTATGGGATGTTATGCATGTTGTGTTGCGGAAAATAATATAATTTACTGCACAGTAAAGACTTTATAAAAGAAATAAAATGTATACAACCTTTATTTTGCTGAATAAGTGCATGGTGGCACTAAAAAACCGTTCTCTCAGAGCTCTGACTGTAACTCGGCAGCTGAGTTGTTTTGACAGAAACAGGCTCAACCCAGGGTAGAAAAAAATAACCCACCTGGGTAAAAAATATAAAAAATAACCCAATAAAATGACCCACAAAGCTGAACCCAGCATTTGGGTTTAAAAAAAAAACAAAACAAAAAAAATAATTTTCAGAGTGCAGAAAAACTACCCTGCACCTGGATAAAAATATTGGAACAACCCAATAAAATGACCCAACAGGCTAAACCCAGGATTTGGGTTAAAAATATTTCAGCCCGATCATTGCATGGTGTGTCTGCTGTCGTGACCCACGTTTACTGACCAGCCAATATAAAAGGCGACATGAACTCAACGTGACATGGCGCTAAAACTTAAAACAATTATCTTATAGGATTGCTAAAATCGTGCAGTGTGTAGAAGGTTTTGGTCTGCTCCACTCTCTGTATTTGTGTACCTGTGTTTGTTTTCACGTTTTGTCAAAACATTCACAGCTTTGCTGTAGGCATCACATTCAGGTGATAGTGAATGTTGGAAAACCCAATCATGGCTGCTTATTAATGTCTTTGGATAACTGTTTCTTTGGTAAATTGAGTTCAACTGCATTTAATATAATTTAGTTTCCCATACTAAAGCCAAAGAATGTTATGCCACTCAGTCCGACTAAGGTGAGCAACATTTTTATTTTGGTTATGTCATGTATGTCTCCCTTTTGAAAATGGGTGGTGCTAAAACCTAGTTATTATCTTTCCAGTAAATCACATGACATTTGAGAGACTGTATGAATAAAACAGAAAGTTTGGAATAGCATAGATAATAAATTTATTGCTCCTGGAGTAAAAGTAAAGGTAACAGCACTTTCCTACAAAGTAAAAGTCATGGCATTTTTAATAGTCTAGTTGTAGATAGGAAGGGATATTTCCAGTGATACACACCCCTGTATCTAAACATCTAAAAATATTGGAACAACCCAATAAAATGACCCAACAGGCTAAACCCAGGATTTGGGTTAAAAATATTTCAGCCCGATCATTGCATGGTGTGTCTGCTGTCGTGACCCACGTTTACTGACCAGCCAATATAAAAGGCGACATGAACTCAACGTGACATGGCGCTAAAACTTAAAACAATTATCTTATAGGATTGCTAAAATCGTGCAGTGTGTAGAAGGTTTTGGTCTGCTCCACTCTCTGTATTTGTGTACCTGTGTTTGTTTTCACGTTTTGTCAAAACATTCACAGCTTTGCTGTAGGCATCACATTCAGGTGATAGTGAATGTTGGAAAACCCAATCATGGCTGCTTATTAATGTCTTTGGATAACTGTTTCTTTGGTAAATTGAGTTCAACTGCATTTAATATAATTTAGTTTCCCATACTAAAGCCAAAGAATGTTATGCCACTCAGTCCGACTAAGGTGAGCAACATTTTTATTTTGGTTATGTCATGTATGTCTCCCTTTTGAAAATGGGTGGTGCTAAAACCTAGTTATTATCTTTCCAGTAAATCACATGACATTTGAGAGACTGTATGAATAAAACAGAAAGTTTGGAATAGCATAGATAATAAATTTATTGCTCCTGGAGTAAAAGTAAAGGTAACAGCACTTTCCTACAAAGTAAAAGTCATGGCATTTTTAATAGTCTAGTTGTAGATAGGAAGGGATATTTCCAGTGATACACACCCCTGTATCTAAACATCTAAAAATATTGGAACAACCCAATAAAATGACCCAACAGACTAAACCCAGGATTTGGGTTAAAAATATTTCAGCCCGATCATTGCATGGTGTGTTTGCTGTCATGACCCACGTTTACTGACCGGCCAATATAAAAGGCGACATGAACTCAACGTGACATGGCGCTAAAACTTAAAACAATTATCTTATAGGATTGCTAAAATCGTGCAGTGTGTAGAAGGTTTTGGTTTGCTCCACTCTCTGTATTTGTGTACCTGTGTTTGTTTTCACATTTTGTCAAAACATTCACAGCTTTGCTGTAGGCATCACATTCAGGTGATAGTGAATGTTGGAAAACCCAATCATGGCTGCTTATTAATGTCTTTGGATAACTGTTTCTTTGGTAAATTGAGTTCAACTGCATTTAATATAATTTAGTTTCCCATACTAAAGCCAAAGAATGTTATGCCACTCAGTCCGACTGAGGTGAGCAACATTTTTATTTTGGTTATGTCATGTATGTCTCCCTTTTGAAAATGGGTGGTGCTAAAACCTAGTTATTATCTTTCCAGTAAATCACATGACATTTGAGAGACTGTATGAATAAAACAGAAAGTTTGGAATAGCATAGATAATAAATTTATTGCTCCTGGAGTAAAAGAAAAGGTAACAGCGCTTTCCTACAAAGTAAAAGTCATGGCATTTTTAATAGTCTAGTTGTAGATAGGAAGGGATATTTCCAGTGATACCCACCCCTGTATCTAAACATCTAATTTTGCGGTCCTTTTGCAAATTCCGCCATGTAAATAGCAAATGCACCATGGCAGGAGTGCAGTTGGCTCGTAAAGGAAATGAGAGATGAGACTCTAATTGGTTTAATGCACATTACACCCAAAACACACCCATGTCTCATTAAGAGAACAGGGACAACCCTTTTAGACCATGCGCCAAACCATGACCTGTCCATAAATAAATAGTAATGAGATTAGAGAACATATTTTAACAACAGATTAAATTAAATTCAGTATTATAACAAATAAAATCTGTTTATGTTTATGTTATGCAAGGGATGTTATGGGATGTTATGCATCCCAAAAGGTGTTTCCATCATGTGAAAACGCCTGCTGCTGACGCAGCTGACTGGCATCTTGTATGTTGTGTTGCGGAAAATAATATAATTTACTGCACAGTAAAGACTTTATAAAAGAAATAAAATGTATACAACCTTTATTTTGCTGAATAAGTGCATGGTGGCACTGAAAACCGTTCTCTCAGAGCTCTGACTGTAACTCGGCAGCTGAGTTGTTTTGACAGAAACAGGCTCAACCCAGGGTAGAAAAAAATAACCCACCTGGGTAAAAAATATAAAAAATAACCCAATAAAATGACCCACAAAGCTGAACCCAGCATTTGGGTTTAAAAAAAAAAAAAAAAAAAAAAAACATTTTTCAGAGTGCAGAAAAACTACCCTGCACCTGGATAAAAATATTGGAACAACCCAATAAAATGACCCAACAGGCTAAACCCAGGATTTGGGTTAAAAATATTTCAGCCCGATCATTGCATGGTGTGTCTGCTGTCGTGACCCACGTTTACTGACCAGCCAATATAAAAGGCGACATCAACTCAACGTGACATGGCGCTAAAACTTAAAACAATTATCTTATAGGATTGCTAAAATCGTGCAGTGTGTAGAAGGTTTTGGTCTGCTCCACTCTCTGTATTTGTGTACCTGTGTTTGTTTTCATGTTTTGTCAAAACATTCACAGCTTTGCTGTAGGCATCACATTCAGGTGATAGTGAATGTTGGAAAACCCAATCATGGCTGCTTATTAATGTCTTTGGATAACTGTTTCTTTGGTAAATTGAGTTCAACTGCATTTAATATAATTTAGTTTCCCATACTAAAGCCAAAGAATGTTATGCCACTCAGTCCGACTGAGGTGAGCAACATTTTTATTTTGGTTATGTCATGTATGTCTCCCTTTTGAAAATGGGTGGTGCTAAAACCTAGTTATTATCTTTCCAGTAAATCACATGACATTTGAGAGACTGTATGAATAAAACAGAAAGTTTGGAATAGCATAGATAATAAATTTATTGCTCCTGGAGTAAAAGTAAAGGTAACAGCGCTTTCCTACAAAGTAAAAGTCATGGCATTTTTAATAGTCTAGTTGTAGATAGGAAGGGATATTTCCAGTGATACACACCCCTGTATCTAAACATCTAAAAATATTGGAACAACCCAATAAAATGACCCAACAGACTAAACCCAGGATTTGGGTTAAAAATATTTCAGCCTGATCATTGCATGGTGTGTTTGCTGTCATGACCCACGTTTACTGACCAGCCAATATAAAAGGCGACATGAACTCAAGGTGACATGGCGCTAAAACTTAAAACTGTTCACCTCAAGCTCTTATTCCGTCCTCTTTCACCGCTTCCACTTGTTTTAAGCACACATAAAATCTACAACCGATTAAGTGTGAATCATTATGCTCTTTTTGTTTACCACAAGCACATGCTGATGACGTTTTATTCTTCTATAGTAACGTGTGTTGTAGTCTATGCGTCAACAGGTGTCCTCATCGTACAGTTTACACACGTCGTACCCAAGTTTATTAGATCCATGTCGCACAGTGTGATCATCAATTATCTTATAGGATTGCTAAAATCATGCAGTCTGTAGAAGGTTTTGGTTTGGTCCAACTCTCTGTATTTGTGTACCTGTGTTTCACGTTTTGTCAAAACATTCACAGCTTTGCTGTAGGCATCACATTCAGGTAATCATGGCTTATTAATATCTTTGGATCACTGGTTCTTTGGTAAATTGAGTCCAGCTGCATTTAATTTAAGCAGATAATTATTTCCTCTACTCCTGTTTTCGCAGTTTCCCATACTAAAGCCAAAGAATGTTATGCCACTCAGTCTGACTGAGGTGAGCAACATTTTTATTTTGGGTATGTCATTTATGTCTCCCTTTTGAAAATGGGTGGTGCTAAAACCTATTTATTATCTTTCTAGTAAATCACATGACATTTGATAAACTGTATAAGTAAAACAGAAAGTGTGGAATATTATAAGATAATACATTTGTTGCTCCTGGAGGGAACAGTACAGTAATAGTAAAAGTAAAAGTAAAAGTAAAAGTAAAGGTAACGGTGCTTTCCTACAAGGTGCGAGTCATGGCATTTTTAATAGTCTAGTTGTAGATAGGAAGGGATATTTCCAGTGATACACACCCCTGTATCTAAACATCTAATTTTGCAGTCCTTTTGCAAATTCTGCCATGTAAATAGCAAATCTGCCATGGCGTGAGTGCAGTTGGCTTGTAAAGGGAATGCACCTGCACTGTGCGCTTAGAGCATTAAAATAGGTCCCTGAGAGATGATTGTGTGTGTGTGTGTGTGTGGGTTTGGTTTATATATATTTGTTGGGGACTTAAACATGAATACACACACTTTCATGAGGGGTGGGGACCTAAATTAAGGTCCCATGGGTGCAAAAGCTGTAAATCATACAAAGTGAGTTTTTTTCTTTTGGAGAAAGTAAAAATGCAGAAAGTTTCCTGTGATGGGTCAGTTTAGGTGTAGGGTTGGTGTTGGGTGATAGAAAATATGGTTTGTACAGTATAGAAACCATTAGGCCTTTGGCGTGTCCCTACAAGGATAGCTGACCAGACGTGTGTGTCTATGCAACTATTTGTATGGGTGGCATGGAGTGCCATAATTTCCTAATTCTGTCACCTTTAATAATATATCCATGTTATATACATTTATGACATGACACAAAGGATGTTCAATTAGTCATTCAGCAAAATAATGTTGATATTAATTGATAAGATTGAAACAAGCATGAAAAGCTCAATATTATTTACACTACAACTATTCCCAAAGCTATGAACATCTTCCACACAGACCGTGGTGGGAAACCCCTGTAGCCAACCTTAACTGGAAATAGCCACGTCTGCTATCCTTTGTCTCTGCATTGTTGGACCAGGTCCTGGTACTTAGTAGTCTCAGCCTCAGACGTCATGCCCATGGAACGTTAACTAAATGTCTGATCCATAAGGCACACTGGAAACACTTCGGGAGTTTTGAAGTTGTCATCAGATTGGTTATATTATAAAGGATTTCTGTGAGACGCGTGTGTCACGTTCTTTAACATTCCACCTGGAAACAAAAATGCCATGGCACTAAACCCCGTCACGAAAGAAGAAAGCTAGTTGTGTTTACACCTGTGACAGCAAATGCTTATAAGGATCAACTAAAGGCTGGATTTTCAAAAGTATGTGAAAAACGTAAAGTTTGCAGCACAGAATCTTAAAAAATATGTCAGAGAGTTTTACACACCGGTCTGTTATTATGGCAACATTTCCACGCCCCTAAACATGACGTGGCACAAAACAAAACGTGATTGGTTGCTTTACCTGTCAGTCATATGGCCTCTTGGGTGGGCCTTCTGTCGTCAGTCTGAAGGTCTGGCTACACAAGACTAGGTACTTAGTAGCCTTCCTCTCCGAGGCCTCCTTACATTGCCACATCATCAAGTCCCTTCAGGATCCACCTTGCTTGTACATGGGATAAAGCTGTTATGGTTAGGTCATCCATAAAGACTCTTATTGGAGGCTGGCGGGTACCAGACTCCATTATCGCCACACCCACTCCCCCACCTCTCCCACCTACAATTCCCTTTTCCAGGTCCTGCCACTGAGTTGTAAAATGGACCAAAAACTTAAATTTTTCTAAGTACCTGGTGATCATTCCCCTGATTTGGGGTGGATATGATAGTGTTTCATAGCTGCACTGATGAAGTTGTGAGGAATTGATCCATATATGTTGACCAAGTTGAGCCATACAACTGCTAGATTGCCTTTGCTTTCCTTGGCCTGTGTGTTCCAAACACCCAGAGATGCCTGGGATGCCACCTTTCTGGATTGATGTATCAACGTACTTGTTCTTAACCATATAGGTAGTCATCCTTTTGGCCATAACAGAGAAGAGGATCTTGCCTTCAATGCTCAGGAGAGAAATAGTTCAGAACTGACTAATCTACTCTTTTTCTTTTGGTATGAAACAGCCCTCTGCTCTCTGCTCTTTTCCAGGACAATGGGATAATGCCTTTTGTCCTTTTTCTGTGTTGAGATGTGCTGAGGTCACATTTGGTCTCGTACTATATTGCATACCTTGTCAGTGTTGTGCACTTGCTTGGCCCTTTGTTGTGCTAAACAGTAAAGTGTGTTCAAGCGTTGGCAAAAGTCAGTGTAAGGAAATACTCTTTAAGAGAAGCAATCAATCAGCGGGAGTTAAAAGTAGCTTGTACGTGTATTAATATCTTGTCTCATTAGTGTTTAGCGCAGTTGTCATTGCTAGGAAACGCTTGTTTGTTTACTGTGTTGAGACGTGCTGAAGACATGTTTGGTATTGCATACCTTGTCAGTGTTGTGCGCTTGCTTGGCCCTTTGTTGTTGAACCTCATACCACTGCCCTGCATTTCAGTCATAGCTGAAATATGCTGTAAATGATCCTAAACCTGTCCATAAACAAAAACTGCACAACATATTTTAACATCCTAAGTAATTAGATTTAGTATGTTTAGAATTTTTTTTTTTTTTAATTTTTTCCAGCCCCATCTTGAAGTATGACAAAGTGTTTTAGGACTGGGTGATATGACAATTTATACAACAGTTCTGTCTGGTTCTCGAATCCGATTGGCTAATACGAGTGTGATATAAGAGTACAACAGAACTCCAGTTCCAGTTCTGAACTAATTCTCTCCTTAGCATTCAAGGCAAGATCTTCTTCTCTGTTATGGCCAAAAGAATGACTACCTATATGGTTAAGAACAAGTACGTTGATACATCAATCCAGAAAGGTGGCAGGCATCTCTGGGTGTTTGGAACACACAGGCCAATGAGAGCAAAGGCAATCAGTTGTATGGCTTGACTTGGTCAACACGTATGGATCAATCCCTCACAACCTCATCAATGCAGCTATGAAACTCTACGGCTGCGTCTTAATTTCAATAAGTACCTACTTATCCAGCGCTAAAAGAGTAGGTACTCAACATCCAAATCTCGTGGAGTATGAATGCGATCCGCCATGCTGACGTTATCATCTGACCTGTGACGTTACAACAAGCACAACAGCTTAAAAGATATGAGCGCCTGGTTCTATTTGTAAATATTTTGACGTTTATAAAATTTGCTCATTTTGTGCTCTTGCTAAAGAAACAGCTGCCCTTTTATTGTTATTGTATAACCAATACATTTTGGGTTGATTTTTGTAAGTTGATTTTGGAAGTTTTTATATTTTGAAATATATAATACTAATATGACCCACAGATTAATCCTTAACGATAATTATTTTTATCATATTTTTTTCCATATTATTTTTATTTGGGGATTTAAAAGGTTAGTTCATCAAAAAATATAAATTCAGTCATTATTTACTCGCCTCCACACTTTCCATCTGTTTTTGTTTTTTGTTTTATTCTGAAAACACAAGGTGATTTTGGTTAAGTCTGTCCTGCTGGTTTCTGTTCGTGCAACATCAGTCAATGGAGCCTGAGTTTCAGAAGCTTCATGACATTATTTGATTATGCTTTTGAAGCTTCAGAAACTCAGGCTCCAATGACCGATGAAACCAGCAGAACAAACGACCAAAATCACATCCTCAGTTTCTTTTAGTCTTTTTCAAGATGCTCTCACTGGCTCTGAGCTCACTAATGATGAAGAGGCCACAGCAACATCTGGTCCAGATGAGGGAACAAGGGCAGGTGGAGTGATGGAGGGTCTCATCCATGGCACTAGACTTTTTCCAGATGCTGCTGTGGATTTCTCCTTTCTCAGTGCACACCAGTCTGCAGACATTTCAGATCATACAAAGATGCACAAATATAATACAAAACTGTCACAGCACAATATCATTTGGTCTCTGTATTAGAAGTAACAAAATGATCTTACTTTATATTTTATATCAGGTTTTCCTTTTTCCCCCACAAATGTCACCATTAATTGCAGGTCCTGCTCCACCACAAAAGATCTGCAGCAAAGGCACAGAAATCAAGTATCAGAAAAGTGATGTAATAGCTCTGTTTGAAATTACAACAATTCAAATAAACTACAGCTTAAGATTTAAAAAATGTTTATTTAATTTATGTAATGTATACTCACTCAAAGCCGTTGATGGCCACATTCCTTTGTCAGTCACTCTGCACTGGGTAAGCAGACGTGTGTCTCATCTGTCCCTGTAACATTCAGACAGGATTCAGTTACCTCTGTGATTTCTACTACATTTACATGTTGAGGTAGTTGCTGATGTGTTAACTGACTTTTTATCCAACACAAGTGCTCCTCAATATATCAACAGTACTATGGACAAATGAACTACATAACTCATGTTTAGTTCATGTATGTATGTTTATTTGCATCACTTCCATTCAACTAAAGCAGTATTGGCAACAGTGAATTCTGCATAATAATCCCACATAAGGTACACCAGTCAGATGTATGTTTTATGTTGTGATGTTGTGATGTGCTCATCTGCAATTCTTTTAGAACATTTTCCTGTCAGATGTTAAATAGACATTTAGTAATCATCTTTAAGATGTATATGATTTGTGTACATCAACTTTGCAGACGTACGTGTGCTTACTGGAGCTCTACTGTTCAATATACATAATAAATCATCTTTTCACAGCAGAATCACAAATATACTATGCTGTTTAATGTTTTTACACCTTACTAAACAGTAGGTCAACAAATACGATTTTAACACAAGGAACCGTGTTTTGGTTTGTAATACTCACATTTGTAAACACCTTTGTCGTGGTTCTCAATCACGTTCGATAATGACGTATTGCTCTCCCGTGGACTCTTGGGATTGAAAAGTATCCATCAATGAACACTCCAGAATCTGGGCTGAAACAGTAGGACATCCGGGGATTTCTCGCCTACTCTTTTAGCTTTCAAACGTACTTCTTTTTTCACATACTCTTTTTGCCTACTATATAGTAGGTTAGTAGGCATATTCGGACGCACTTTAAGTAGACGTACGTCTGAATCTAGTGAGAATTTGTGCTTTTGCCTACTAATTCTCGCCTACTCCTTTATGAATACTAAGGATTCGGACATACTTATTCGCTCACCTACTGCTTTTCCCCTACTATATAGTAGAGAAGTAGGCGGTTTGGGACGCAGCCTGCCATATCCACCCCACATCAGGGGAATGATCACCAGGTACTTAGGATTAAAGTTTCGCTGAGTTTTACAACTCAGTTGGAAACGGTTTCACCGTTTGTAATTGTATCACTCCGCTTGCAGTACTTCTTACAGCAAGTGTCATGGTGGACGCCCAAATCCACTATAATTTTACTGTTTCTGTGTCACAGAATGTACTTTTAAGAGGTTTTCAGGTGAGAATGTACTTGTTTATAGTTCAAATATGCAGTTTGTTAATAAAAATAATGCCTATTTGACAATTTGCGTCAACGTTTTCGCATGTGTGACCCCTCATGAACCTGCCCGAGATCCGTGGCGGAAGAAAGTAGTTCGCACAAAAGAGGGCTTTTAAAGACATTCCTTTGTTATTTTGTTTGTTTTTACACACTCATGCCATCGAACTGTTGTATAAACGGTTTTATGCATGAGTGTGTAAACAAACAAAATAATATATTGCGTATAATATTGCGTATAATAAATGCAATATGACACGAGTAGACTTGAGATATAGCTGTGTATCGGCACGCTGTGATTGCCTACAGCTGAATCACAGCTGTGCCGATATACAGCCATATCTTAAGACTACTCGTGTGATATTGCTCATGCATAACAATTATATAAGTAATCATTCATATATAAATCTACCCTATATTGTATTTATAATTATGTCCAGCAGACAAAGCATTCACAACTTTGCTGTAGGCATCACATTTAGGTGATGGTGAATGTTGGAAAAGAATGTTATGCCACTCAGTCCGACTGAGGTGAGCAACATTTTTATTTTGGGTATGTCATTTATGTCGCCCTTTCGAAAATGTGTGGTGCTAAAACCTAGTTTTCTCTTTCCAGTAAATCACATGACATTTGAGAGACTGTATAAGTAAAACAGAAAGTAAAGGAATATTATAAGATAGTACATGTATGGCTTCTGGAGGGAATTGTTGCACCATTATGCAAAACCCAGGGACAGAGTTCAGTACAGTAAAAGTAAAAGTAAAACTAACAGCGCTTTCCTACAAAGTGTGTGTGTGTGTGCGTGTGTGTGTGTGTGTGTGAAGAGACATGATCCCTTTGATGATATAAAGATTAACAGGTTTAATTTATGTTTTTATACACATTCACTTCATATGTATTCATTTTATTAAAACTTTCTAAATTTCTAAGTTTTGTTTTGTTTTTTCCTTTTCTTTTCTTTCTCTTTTTTTATTTTGTAAGTTTTATTTTGTAAACGGTTTAATGTAAATTCTGTAAATTGTACATTTAAAAAAAAGTCCTCAAATTTCTATGCAATGCTAAAAGTGGAAATTTATGTCAACGAGTGTTGAAGATTTGATACTTTCGAGAGTATAAAAAAAAATAAAATTCTTTCCGATTTTAATTCAGTGACGTTTAACAGTAAAATCACATTCTGAAGGTAAAGAAATTGCTTAATATGTACAATTTAGGTTTGTATTTATATGGATATTTGTATGAAGTTGTACTGAATATGAAGTTAAGTTGAAAGTTTGGCTGAAAGTGACTTTTTTTTTTTCAACTGACTATAGAAATTTGCGCCATCACCGCGACTACACACACCCTACATTTTACAAATTCATGCACATGATTCCATCAATGTGATGTTTCACTCAGAATGCAGAAGTCACCAATTTTACAAGTAATGGAGGGGATTTTTTTTTCTAGGGGTAACTTAAAATTCTTCAATTCTTTGACACAATAATCAAATCAAATACATTTATCTGTGGCCTCAGCCATCACATCTAGTTTTAAATTCTCTCACAGTAAGTTTTTGCATTACCTCACAGTAGCTTAAAGGGGTCATCGGATGCCAATTTTCCACAAGTTGATATAATGCTTTAGGGTCTTAATGAAAAGTCTATAATATACTTTGGTTAAAAATTCTCAATGGTTGTGTAAAACAAAACCCTTTTTATCTTGTCAAAATGAGCTCTGCAAAAATCATCTCATTCTAAGGGGTTGTTCTATTAAATGCAAATAAGCTCTGCTCGCCCCGCCCCTCTCTTCTCTCTGTGGAATGACGAGCCTGTTTACTTTAGCCGCATTTAGCCGCATTTAGCCGCGTTTAGCCGCTAAACCTCTCACGTTATAAGGAAAGGCGATCGCAAAGATTCATAAAAAAAAAAAAAAAAACTTTATACGCACTTCTGCTGTAAGTGAAGCTGGATCACGAATGATTCGTGAGAACATAGAATGGATATATATAGTTCGGGAAATGCATTCCCGTCACAAACAAACGTAATCCACTGCATCTTCAGCGGCTCAGATGTCGGGAGTGAATGATGACCACTATGTTCATTATTACATCCAGCAACACAACACCTCAATCACTCAATCTAACTTACATCCCTGCTCCGGCATCGAAACTGGTCTGAGGTAAGAGCTCATGTCAATCAACTATCGTGGGAGCGGCCTCTGTCGGTGTGACAGCACACCGACATGCATCTGAGAATGGCTCAATTTGGAAAAGGGGATATTATTTTTACAGATTAATTAAAAACCACTGCATGGATTTTTATCATTACAGGGTAGATTTTTACATACACTGCCAACACACATTAATGTTCAAACAACATGAAAAAGTGAACTTGACCACTTTCAATAACTGTGGGGTCACAAAACAGGCATGTGCATTTCCACAGGGCACAAGGGATAATTGGAAAGGTTTGATGCGTATAGAAATGATGTGAATCTGGTCTTTGCAGTCAGCAGATCTCAGCGATTTTGGACTAAAGTTTTAGACAGCAGCATCCACAACCATCAAAATGCCAGAAGATGGAAATATAATTTGGAATATGGTGTTTCATTCCTTCAGTTCCAGAGACACGTAGAATCAATGTTCTGTTCAAAATGTTCTGCCCTAACACCTTATTTAGAGACTGTTTTCATTTCTGACCTGTACATACAAATAAAACTGCATGTCAATGTCGATCAGAAGCAGTAATGCATATAATATCCTAAGTATTATCTGCTGCTTGAATATAGTTTCACAAAAATCACATGACTGACTGAAAAAGAAAGTAGATTTCTGTTATCTAAGCTTTCTATAAGTGTCTCTGATTGGTTCACATGGTTCACATGTATTTGTAAATAAGAAGTCCAGGTATTTAAAGCTAAAAACAAAGTGCAAACTCACTTTTCACTTTTTTTTTCAGCAGAGAACTTTGCTGCTTGGATGATCAGTGACAGGTGACTCTTCCATAAACTTCCAAACTCAGGTTAGAAGTTATTACTTGAAGGATTGTTCAAGTTAAGATCGACAGCATTAATATGATCAAATCTCTTGGTAATTTGTCTATGTAAACTTATATCCAGTTATATAACAATGGTGTCATAACACTGAGCAATGATATTATCTTCCTGTGTACAGCAATAATTTCTGATATTTGTAAATTGTATGGTTTATTTTATGGTTAAAACAGCTTACATTTAAATATGTATGAAATCACTGTCATACTGCACATTGACCAGTATGAGGTGTCAGTAGATGAAGTCTTTATGTAAAAGTATAAAGGATTTATGAGACAAAAATCAGTTTTGAGGTACAGATTTTTTTATTGGGGTAATGCTAAATGACAAAATAGGTCTCATCTGAATCAACAAATTTATCGCAAAGTATGTATATGAAAGTATTTTTGACATGAACATTTTTACAATTTCAGTGTACAATAATCCTAGATTATAATTTTTTTAGGCGTTAGGGCTGCATGATAAATCGGCATGCGATTGTCAGGCGCGCCTTTAGTCAGCAAAGCCGGTACTTTAATTAGTAGTAAATCCTCCATCATGTGCGTTCAGCTGGAGCCGTAATTAATACACAGAGCCGTAAATCAGTCAGTCATGCAGTCAGTCGCGATTGATAAAACTGTCAGTGCTGGTGTTACTAGATTCCAACCATATTCTAAACACATTCAAATCTAGACTGAAAACTATGGAAGCAAAACAGGGCCACATAAACTTGCAAAACGAATTGAAGTATTGCAAAAGAAAATAAAGTTTTGTAAACAAAAATTAAAGTATTGAGAAAAAAAGTGCTTTTTGCAAAAAATAAATAAATAAATAAATAAATGCAAGAAAATAAGTTTTGCAAACAAAAATAAAGAATTGCAAAATCTACATGAAATGGAGCAAAAGCAATGTTTTTGCAATGCATATTTTCCATGGCCATGTCTACTAATTTATTTCGCGTTTCATTCAGGTGTGCGCTTGCGATAACGTTTTTTTCCTTTGCGTTTCACTTTCTGGCACTGTTTTGACGTGGGGGTGGAGTCAAGGGACAGGGCGTGTACATCCAAGTAGGTATAACTGCAGACCAAACATCTCCAAAATGGGGTGTGAACTCAAAAAGTGGGCAGAACCTCCAAGATGGGGTAGGGTCTCGTCGCACAAAGACTTTTACCATTGGCTCTGGCTTCAGCCAATTGGTATTGACTTACATTTTAAAATAAAACTTTTGTAGCAAATTAGCTTGTATACAAATAAAACTTTGTAGCATATTAGGGAGAATATTTATGATTAATTATAACTGGTTATAATTAATTATGAATATTTTGATCAGATCTCAGAATTAACTGTAGCATAGTGTTTCTCAACGGGGGCTGTACCGCCCCCCAGGGGGCGTTCGGAGAGCATCGGGGGCGCTGGAAGCAATATTTTTGAAAGGGGGGGCGTTGAGCTGTTCCTGGGGGGCGTTTGGTCAAGACGAATTTATACCAAAGATATATGAGCTGAAACTTGCAAAAGAAAATGGTCTGCCATATCCTAACGCTGTCTCTACACTGGATACATCAAAACGCACTTTCTATATCTATTTTTCAACTTGTCGGTAGCGCAGACGCGTGGAATCCTGCAGACTGAAATAGAACGCGGCATCCGTTTATTGTAGCGCTCGCGCCCGGTTGTTACTGAACGACTGATTATAAGGGGATCTATGTGCTTTAACACACGTGTCGCGCTGTTCGCGGCCAGTGTAGTAGTGGTGTTCGCTGCTAGTTTACACCAATACTCCCGCTCCTAGACCTGACGGTGTATCATTTCCTTACCAACGACTTCAGTATAGTGTTTGCTTACTTTCTGTAGCGCAGCTGCTGCGTCAAAACAATAGCAAGCATTTAGACACGATAAAGCAAGAGATGTTTTTTCTTGTTTAGAAAAAATAATATTAATACTTTTTGTTTGCTGATTGGCTGCGGTTGGTTTGAATACCACATTTCTAAAGAGTTTATTCAAAGCTCACGAATATAAAAATGTGTGTTTTAAAATGTGTTTTCTTCTCATGCTAAGCTACAGCATATTACTACAGCTTTCAGTGTCACATGATCTTTCAGAAATTATGTTGATTGTTGCTTATGAAACATTTCTTATTATTATTATAGCTGGCACACCACACTGACAAAAAAGCAAGATTTGAAATTTAATTGGCTATAACAAATATATCAATCAGGACAGCACTAAAATAGTAACTATTTTGAAAATGAGGAGCATATGTTTCCCATCTTTCTACAACCCTAGTTAAAAGTTGGGGCATTTGTGAAATGCCATAAAATTAAGTATGTGTCATTTGTTCTCTTTAGTCTATTTAATTGACTTAAGTACAAAGAAAAAAATCCAATATTTTCACTGGCCAACTTAATTTTATTTTGTTAATACAAACAAATTTTGAGCCATGATCCAGCTTTGCTTGCGAAGACTGAGAAGCTCCATTTATAGCCAAACATGACACCCTCCCCTATTACCAATTCACCTGCTTGCCCTGTTTCAAAGCAGTTTATTTGGTTATTCTATAACCTTTTCACTTTTATTTTGCCTCTGTCCCAACTTTTTTGGAGTGGGATGCATACTTCAAATAAATAAATATTTTATAAATAAATATGTTTATACATTTAAGTTGGTCAGTGAAAACTTTGAAAAATCTTTTCTTTGTACTTTTGTCAATTAAATAAAAGTTAAATAGATCGAACAAATCACAGATTTTATCATTTTACAAAATGTCCCAACTTTTCTAGAATTAGGGTTGTACTTAGTTTTTAACTTTGAAATATTCTCACAAAATCTATGAAATATCGTAAAGTAGGGTTTACATTTCTCCCATTTGCATGTGTAAATGTGGTATTTACTCACCAAAATAACAATATCCACTATGTCGTTTTTATTTAGTCTTTTTAAATTTGGGGCAACAAGATATATCCGCATCTCAACAACACTGAAGCTGTAGCAATGAAAACCACCAACATGCTTAAAAACTCTGTAAATGAATGTTATTACACTTGTTTCAAAATAATATACTGTAAAAAAGTACTTCATTGTCTTTTTTGATCAATTCAATGCATCCTTGAAATAAAGTAATTTCCTAAAAATCATAATGACCCCATACATTTGAATTACTGTAAATATAATAACAGTCCTCATTATAAACACAAAATCATAATAATCAACTTTAATATTCAGTGAGGACAATTAGACTACAGTTTATTTGATGGGGGGGCGGTGAGGGACCTGGATAATGGGTAGGGGGGCGCTGGCCCCAAAAAGGTTGAGAACCACTGCTGTAGCAGAATCAGTATTACAATTATTTGATCTGTTCGTCCACCGAATAGACAGTATAATAATTTCCTTATCAAGTTCAGTCTCTCGACACTGCATAGCTTACGTTTTGGGTTATGCCCCTCCTCCCAAATAATGAAGCCTGATAGCATCGTGCCAGTAAACTTTACCGGCCAATGACGCTCAATCGCTTGAGCTAGGGGCGGAGCCACCCACTATATAGGTCAGGGCTGAGCGTCATTACCTCAGAATCTTTCTCCATTCAAAAACCAAGCATCAAAGACTTCTACTCACCACTGTTAACTCTTCTCGCCACTAACGCCCTAAGAGGACGCTGTTCTCTTTAAGTTCCCTTTTTGGCAATCTGGCAAGAAGACATGGTGTTGCTTAAGGAGTGCTGTGCATGCATTGGCCCAATTAAGCTCCCTGATGCACACGACGTATGTGTCTTCTGTCTGGGCCAAGCCCATGCAGAGGCCGCGCTGGAACGGCCTGACTATCCTTTCTGCGAAAGACCCTTTGCAAGGGAGGACCTGGAGCCAGCTGTGAGACCGAAAGCGAGGCAGTTCCTGTACCTAAAGAAGATAGGACCCCGTCCTTCCAGTGTTGTGCCAGATCCACAGCAGTGTTCCTGACTGGGGTGGTCTAAGGGGGAAACAGCTGCCCAGAGAGACGGATGATGAGCCGCTTCGCAAGAGAGTTTGTCTTTCTGTGTTTCACCTGCCGGTTCCCTCACATTTTGCAGGTGACAGTGGGAAATGTTTGTTACCAGTAAAGTTTGCACTAGAACACAAAACAAACACTGTTCAGCAAAAGAGCTCTTTTTCCCCTTACAATTGTTTCCAATTGCGAGTTATAAGCAGAGTCCTGTTTTCGAATGGCGCTCTGCAGGGCGCAGGCCCCTCACATTTTCTCAGTCTAAGCACGAGTGTTCCCCTGGCTCATGCCAGTGGCCCAGCTGGTGCAGAAGGCATCAACGATGCCCCTAAGGTGGTGGGCAGTTCCCTGTCATCTGACGACGAGCCGTCCCGGAGGAGTCGTGGGGCGCTTCAACCCCTCTCTCACTAATTGGACACGTGGCGTGTGCTTCCAGGTGTGTCAGAACGGATGCTGAACGCGGTCTCGAGCGGGTATATGCTTTAGTTTGCACACAGACCACCCCGTGTGATGATGCAGATGTATTTGCAGATGCATTTGAACGTGCATTGTGATAACACATTGCTCAATGACAGTGTGATAAAGGAATGATAGGCTATGCCTAATCTGATTTTATCCAAACAATTTTTTTAACAACTGGGGATTGTAAATAACAATACTGGTCAGAAGGCAGACACAGAAGGTTTAAGTATGATGCTTTGTTTATTTAAGTCAAACACAGGATGACTTCCCAACGGCACATATCAAACATAAATATGTAGAAGTTCGCTCAACAAAGATAAACGCCTCAGTTACGTATGGTAACCCTCGTTCCCTGATGGAGGGAACGGAGACGTTGTGTTGAGTGTATGACACTTGGGGCCACTCTTGGGAGCCCAAACACCTCTGACAACTTTGAGAAAAGGCCAATGAATTTGGGTGTGCAGAATTTGCATAGCTGGCCACGCCCCAGGCATCCGGGTATAAATAGGCCAGCGTGGCATCTGCTCACTTATTCTGTTCTGAGGAGTCATTAGCATCTCAATCCACTCAGAGGCAATCTGGAGTTGTGGCATGAGGGACACAACGTCTCCGTTCCCTCCATCAGGGAACGAGGGTTACCATACGTAACAGACACGTTCCCTATCTGTCGCTCACTCTAACGTCATGTCGAGTGTACAACACTAGGGATCCCTATAACAACACGCCACAACTGCTGGACTGCGTCACGAGTGAACGAGGGTGCAGATATCAACAAGCCAACATGTGGAGTAAATGCACCTCACCACTTCGTGACCTTCCAACGCCCAAGAACTTGACCTGCTCTCTACTGAAGAGCTGCCATAAGACAGAAGCCGGGGCTTTTCCTCGTAGTAAAAAAAACAGTAGAAAACGGTTGAGAATCTTGGCAAGAACGCTGGGATGGTGGCTGTTCCTCTCAAGGGGGGGAAGCCACCACGGAGATCACATCCTACCCGAAGGGGAGGTAAAATGTGAAAAACCACCTAAGACTCACAGAGGGAGTGCTACATAGGGAAGATTCTGAGGTGGGCTCCACATAAGGAGAGACTACCGAAACTCAGAACCTAGAGACAGAGCCTGTCTCAGGGAAAACACCGCATCTCAAGGGAATATAGGTGGAAAATATGCACATTGGGCCACATGATGAGCCACTACATGTGGAGCACCAACACAATACAAGAGTTCACATGTGACAACCTACCTTGTATTGGGTTCTAATAGCAAGTTCCTCCGCCAAACTTGGCTATGTGAAATGTGCTAGACTGATGGAAGGAGTAGTTCAGGGTTCACCTGGGGAAACTTACTGAAGTGAAGAAACTAAATCACCCTATAGGGGAAGCGCTATAGCAAGCTCTACACCATCTTCTGAGTCTGGGAGCCTGCGATTAGGACTCCGGAAGATACTTGCTCCATTCGCACATTTAGAAAATCTGGCGAATATGTTAGGTGTAGCCCAACCTGCAGCTCTACAGATGTCTGTTAGAGAGGACTGTGACTCCCAGTGCAGGGTAGGCCTCTGGCCTGGTAGGCTGTTTGGATCGTGTCCACAACCAGTGTTCCCCTTCTGCTGTCCACCAAAACAGACAAGAGCTGTTTAGAACGTCTGACCTTTACCTGACAGATTTACCTGTGCCTGGCCGAACCGATTCCAAATCAGCTGGACCGTCTGAGGGTGGAGCCTCCGCTCACCTCGGGGGCGAACTTGTCGCCCGGAATGCGAGTGGCACACAGAAGCTTGATTCTGTGCTGGCTCCAGAGCAGGAGATGGCGGGCCAGTTGTGACATGCGAAAGGAGCGTACACCACCTTGGTGGTTGAAGTACACCACAGTCGCTGTGTTGTCTGTGCAGACCAACACATGCTTGCCCTGAACTAAGGCCGAAACCTCTTCAGGGCCCGAAGCATTGTCAACAACTCCAGGCAATTGAATTCCAAAGCAGCCGAGGGCCTAACCAGACCCCTGAGGCTACATGCCCATTGCACATGGCGCCCCAGCTTGACTTGGAAGCAACTGTTGCGACAACAGTGCATGTAGACACTTGTTCCAAGGGCACCCTTGTCCGTAGAAACAAAATGTGTCCACAAGGGCTGAAGGTTTGCAACACAAAATTGTGATGTACACACAATGTGTGCCTGGGCGCCATGTCCATCTCGGGACTCGGTATGAAGTCAGTGCTACAGCGGTTTCTTATGCATCAGATCTAGCAGCGTGACTGCGGCTGAGGATGCCTATGCCCCAGGAGCCTTGATACATACCAGGGGGGGCCGCTATACTGAATCTTAGTGTTCTCACGCACTTTAGCACTGACTATGCACAGTCTTCAGAAAGACGTGAAGTCACAGTGACCGAGTCCACACAGAGAAAAGAGAAACCCTGTACTGAGGAGAGTTTACTCTTTTCCCAGATGACCTGAAGTCCCAAACGAGCCAGGTGGTTGAGAACCACATCCCTGAAAGTGCAAACCGAACCTCGTAAGTGTGCTAGGACCAGCCAGTCACTGAGATAACTGAGAATGCATATGCCCACTTCCCTGAGAGGGGAAAGGGCAGTCTCCGTGACCTTTGTGACAGGAATAGGCCGCAGGGAGAACCTTGTACTAATGAGCCCGACCTTGAAGATCGATTCTTGGAAGAATCAAGACATGACAGTACGCGTCCTTCAGGTCTAACACCACAAACCAATCTTGAACCCTGACACCTGAAGAAATGTGTGTTTAAGGATTAATATTTTGAATGGGAGCTTGTTAAAAAAACCCCTCAGATCTAAGATTGGTGTCCACCACCCCTCCTGGGTCCAATGAAGTAGGGGCTGACAAAACCCCTTCTTCATCTCGGCTGAGGGGATAGGCTCTATCGCACCCTTTCACAGGAGGGTTGCGATTTCCGTTTGAAGGACCACAGCATTCTCACCCTGAGCCGATTTTTATAAGAGAATGCTATAGAACTTGGCGGACACCCCGCAACCTGAGTTGTGTAGGCAAGTCAGGTAATCCTGAGAAGCCAACGGGAGGGACTGGGCCCTAATCATCTCGGGACTCTGCTAGCAGTCTCAGAGGAACTACACCCAACATACCTGGAGTGGGGATATTGTGGCTGAATAGAGCAAAGGGCGCCGTGCCTTATAGAGATAGCAGGTGAGTGCCCAACACATCCTGGTCTGCAGATTTGGCATCTGGTCTCATGGAGGGCCATAGTGCTGTAAGATAACCGAGAGGAGGAATGCTCTTACTGACCACATAGTGACTGTCTGCTGGATGACAGACAGTCAGAATGGGGCCGATTTCATCTCTTATTCCCGGGTCGAGAGTGGATCTGGGTAGGTCAGTTAGCCCGCTTCCTCTGGGTTGCTCGTCTGAGGAAAACTTAGAAACCTAACGAGGATTCTAGGTAACCTACTGACGAGCTGACGTTACCACCTTCATGCAAGAACTTTAACTGTTGGGCGGGTCTGGCCAGAGGCCCGGCTGTTGCGGGGCCTCAGCAGTTCTGCAGGGGGCCATCCGTGGTGACGAGCAGAGGGGGTTGTCGGGGGTACAGGACCAGAGCCCAACCCACGCCTGAGGCCAGAATATGATGGTCTCTGTCTGCTGTTTTTTTTTTTTTATTACCGTGAAGAACTGGTGTGCAAATTCTATCAGGGTGTCACCGAATGGACCGAACCTGGGAAATGGGGGTTCGAGAAGTGGACTTCTAACTTCCCGCATTTCTGCCAGGTTAAGCCAAAGGTGGTGCTCCTGGACCAACAAAGTGGACATCGCCCTTCCCAAAGCCTGCGCCGCAACTTTCATAGCTCAGAGAGCATAATTGGTCACTGGACGCAATTCCTGTAGCTCTAGGTTGCAACCACCCTCTTACAGATCTCATAACGCCTTGGCCTGAACACCCACAGGAAGGCCATGACGTGTAGGGCTGACACAGCTTGTCCAGAAGCCGTGTAAGCCTTTGTCCGGAGAGAACTTACAGGCCCTGGACGGGAGCCTTGGGGGGATCCCGTCAAGCGGTGACGTTTTGTGGGGAGTGCACCGCAATTGCCCTTTCCGCTTGGGGAACCTCCATAAGCCACCTCGTTGGACCCCCGTCGAGGGTGGTGAAGGAGGAGGAGTTGGTATATCGTGTTCTGGCTGAAAACCGAGCCTTCCATGATTTCATCAACTTCTCGTGCACTTCCGGGGAACAGGCACTGGAAACAAGCGTAAAGGTTGTTACCCGGATGTCTATTATTCAGCTCCTCTTTGGCTGCCTGTCTAAGCATGGCCGCCATTTTAGCGTCTGCCTCAAACTGAGAATCAGCCCCCCACAGAGGCTTACTCAGCTTCAGCTTCAAATGGCTCACGCCCTCCTAGTGATGCGGCCGCTGACCATTCTGCCCATTTAAGAGCTCCGAATAAGAAAATCAGCTGTGCTGAGACAGACTCACAAACTCATCTGGAAGCTCGACCAAGGGACGCAAAGAGCGAGAGGTTTGCGGGTTTTCACCCATCGGAACCTTCTTCGCTTCCTATTGCTCCCCATCGACGCACATCGCAGTGGCCTCGTACCCGGAAGTAGAAGGACCGGAACAGGAAGCAGTCGAGGAGAGCTGCGGCTTCGAGTAAAAGCATGCGGCTCATGAGCAAAGCGAACCATGGTTATGTTTTCACAAGCAAAATGTGAACCAACAATGAGCGCTGCATCAGCATAAGCATAGCCCAACACTGAACACAACGATCGTGTCCATCGTTTGGGGAGGTAAGCCGCAACCAGAAGGACACGGAGGGAAAGGCATGTTTATGAACACACAATCCCAACCACGCCAGCTCTTCTACAGAAATTACTCTTTTAGGAGGAAGATTGCTCTTCAAGATCGCCGTTGAAGCACCCAGGGGAGCTCTCACAACACTTATCTGTGTTTGAGAAGGGAGAGACTGCTTATTGTGCCGTAGATCCAGCGACGAAGAGGTGAATGGTGCAGTTTCTTACGCTGGACTATTTATATCTGGATGCCCGGGGTGTGGCCAGATATGCAGATTATGCACACCCAATTTCATTGGCCTTTTCTCAAAGTTGTCAGAGGTGTTTGGGCTCCCAAGAGTGACCCCTAGTGTTGTACACTCAACACATCATCAGAGTGAACGACAGATAGGGAACAGTTCTTAGTCCTCTTAGTCCTCTAGAACAGTTCTCTCTGTAGGGTGCTCAGGAGAAACAAGTTCCAGAGGTGTGGACACTGGTGAGTACTCTGGATGCGCGCACTCTGGAGGCGCGGACTCTGAATTCAAAATAAAATATTAATAAATCCATCTCTGATAATCCCAGTTTGCTATGGTCATACAGGTTTGTTTATGCATTAAACTCATGGACATAAGAAAAATGTAGTTCAGTCAAGAACTCATGGCCATGACATATTATCATGTTTCCATGAATTGATATCTCGTGGCCATGACAAAACTATACCAAAAAGACGCAAGCTTCATGTTTTGAATCTACAGTGACAGTCATTTCTTAATTTATGTCAGAAGTTATGCAAATGAAAACAAAGTCGATATCGATATGAAGCTTATTCTTAGACCTTTTTAAAGATAGTTAAGATAGTAAGTTAATTACATTCTTTTACATTAAAACTAGTAGTAACTCTGAACTAATGTAAATGTAATGAGAAATAAACAGCAGATGTTCATGTTAGAAACTTCTTTAACTTGAGCAAACACTTTTAATACACATACAGTTGTATAGTTAAAACGAAACCATGCATGTTGCAGTGCTAGTGAATAAAATAACGATCCTCCTCTGCTCAATGACGGTGCCTTGATTAGCTGTGATCTGCGTCTCTGGCCGATGACGTCACTTCCAGGGAGACATGCCCAGGCCTAATGTACACGCCCCCGTCCCTTGACTCCACCCCCATGTCAAAACAGTAGGTGTGTTTGGCTTAACGCAACGCTGCGCAGCTTGATCAAATTCTGACTTGAAGCAATGCATGCCAGTTAGAAATTTTGTCTGCCTTGAGAGGACGCCAATGGCACATGACTGTCACGAGTGGAATTAAAGTATTGTGATTGCAATTCTTGCAATTGCAAGCCGGCTAACTCCGCAGTTTCTACAGAAACATGCTACATGGCTACACAGCTGTTTCACGATTGGGCAGCTTCACCGAATGACAGCGAGCATGTGTGTTTCAGGTTTTAACCTTTTCAATTCCAATAAAATCTGTGTTTTTAGAACAAAAGCTTTTTTACTGTAGTTGCAATGTTATATTGAGTCACGTTTATCATAAAACACGGATAAAAGCATTTATACCCCCACTTTGTTAGTATTTAAATCAGTGGTTCTCAATCCCGGTCCTGGGGGTTCCCTGCTCTGCAAATTTTACATGTCTCCCTTATTTAACACACCTGATTGAGATCATCAGCTCATTAGGAGAAAGATCCATAAACAGAACTAACAAGCTGATGACCTCAATCAGATGTGTAAAGGAGACATGCAAAATGTGCAGAGCAGGGGGCCCCCAGGACCAGAATTGAGAACCACTGATTTAAATAGTATATAATTATGTTGAACTTTATTTTTGAAAAGATGGTGCTGTATTAAGCAGTACATAAAAAGTGTTTCTGATGCTCATGAAAACATTACTGAAACGTCTGTGTATTTGACAAATATTGCATTTTATTCACTTCATCTGTAATAACGTATGCAAACATCATGTGAGCGTCACTACCAAGAGCAGAAACTCTCCGACTTGACGTGTCTGTTTTCAACTCTGCCCCTGACTGCAACCGGCTAAACTGCTGTCTGTAGCTGTTGTTCAAGTTGAACACACCTAGTGCCAGAAAGTGAAACGTGAAACACAAAGGAAAAATGGTATCGCAAGCGCACACTAGACTGAAACGCAAAATGAAAGCAGCATTGCACATAAATTAGTAGATGTGGCCATGAAAAATATGTACAGCAAAATCATTGCTTTTGCTTTGTTTCATTTATATTTTGCAATACTTTATTTTTGTTTGCAAAACTTATTTTCTTCTTGCAATACTTAATACTGCAGTGCAAGGACCCTATTGGAATTACTCAGTTTATTAGGGGCCAAGCACCGAAGGTGTGACGGCACCTATTTTATCCGTTGGTGTTCTTATTATTCTTCTTCTTCTGTTTCTTCTGCTCTTGAGTCTATGGCAGCCCACAGAACTGAGTGCTGGCACACTCATAGAGGACAGTGTCAACATTAACCACAGCAAATTTGAAGTCTCTAACTTAAACTCTGTAGCGCCACCACTTGTCCAAAGTTTCACTCATGTTTATGCCTATAACTTTTGAACCGTAAGGCACAGAATCAAAATCTTTTTTTCTCTGAATCATTGGCTCATGCTGAGTCAAATAAAGTCCAAAATTCAAAAATCGTAAGGTTTAGTTTTTCTTCTCTAAATTTTCATTCGTAAAACCTACTTTTTCGAACTCGTCCTAGACGGTTTGTCTGATTTTCACCAAAATTGGCTCAGATCATCTTTAGACTATGCTGGCAAAAAGTTGGAATGGAATTCAAGCTGATTAGTCAAACCATTCTCATATAACATGCAAATGAATTCTACGAAAAGCACGCAAAAATTGTTGTGAGGCTACATCTGTGCAACGGTCTGGCGTATTGAGACCAAACTTGGTGTGTGTCATAACAAGCATGACCTGAGGCTACCTGCAGTGTTTTGGCGCAGGGCCACCTAGTGGTCAGGAGATATAGAAAAGTGTCTTTAGATTCGGTGCATCATGCCGAGGCCAACGATACCCAATTTTCCCATGTCAGTCATTTTGGGTGGCGGCCATATTGAATTTTGTCAAAAATGCTATATTTTACGAACACATTGACATATCGTTACGAAACTCAGTATGTGTCTTCGGCACCATGCCTTGACAGTACTCAAAAAGTTTGGGGGCAGCGCGACGGTGTGGCCAAAAGTTATAAAGAAATTTACAAAAATGCTAATAACTTCTGCTTACATTAGCCTATTGTAATGAATTTGATCTCAATAGATTCCTTGGTTCATGCTGAGAACATTGATACCCATTATGCAAAAATTGGTGAAACATGCTGTCCGCCATTTTGATTAATGTTGAAAACCTACTTTTTCGAACTCCTCCTAGACCGTTAGTCCGATTTTCACCAAATTTGACTCAAATCATCTTCAGACCATGCTGGCAAAAAATTATGGATTTGTGTCAATATACAAAACAGTTTTTGTTTAGTGCGTCAACAAATTTGTTGGAATGATGCCAAACTACATCTGAGGCTATATCTCTGCAAAGCTTTGACATAATGACTCCAAATTTTATATGTGCCATTGTCACCTCAGACTGACCACCCTACATCAATTTGGTAACAGCGCCACCTATTGGTCAGAAGTAATACACCATTCATTAAACATTAATAATGAAATTTCCAAAAATGCTAATAAGTTCTGATAGCATTAGCCTTTTGTAAAGAAAAACGGTCTCAAAACATTCCTTGGGTCATGCTGACAACATACATACCAATTATACCACAGTTGGCCGAACTTCCTTTTCGCCATCTTGATTAATGGACAAAACATACTTGTTTCAACACCTCCTAGACCGCTGGTCCAATTTTCACCAAATTTGACTCAAATCATCTTCAGACTGTGCTTACACAAAGTTATGGATTTCTTGTCAATAGACAAAACCGTTTCGTACAGCACCACTACACATTTGAGACATGATGCCAAAATGACTCTGAGGCTGTATCTCTGTAAAGCTTTGACATAATGACACCAAACTTTGTGTTTGCCATTGTGACCTCACAGAAAACACATAACATCAATTTGAAAACAGCATCACCTATTGGTCAAAAGTGATATGCGATTAAATTATATTATTATTGGTTGTATTTATGATTTTTCAGCCATTTCAACTGATATCATCCTAAAATGGCTTTAATTACTCATTGTTGTAGTCGGTCTGTTGCTCCTTGCCGTGCTCATGCTCTGGAATTTGATATACTAGTCCTAGGTTTTTTACCCAATTGCCACCAAACTCGGTCAACCTGATCTCAAGACATTGGGGATGAAAAATTGTGAGGGGATTTTTGATATCTCGAATGGTTTGGCCGTGGCGAGGCGTTGAAATTATGGCGAGAAATGAGAAACAGGAAATGGCTAATAACTATTGCACACACTGTCTGATTCTGATGAAACTTCAGGAGTTTGTTCGTTTTATGATGCCAATCACATAGATGTGACTATTGAGAGTCAAAGTTATAGCGCCACCAACTGGCAGCAGGAAATGTGTCATTTTCAAAATGCTTTTAAATCAGCCTCTTAATTTTACTCGATTTGCTTCAAACTTCATCAGAATAATGTCAAAACACGGCCGATGAGAATCTGTAAAGGGGTCGTTGATACATTAAATGCTGTTGTCATGGCAACGTGTCAAACTTTAACATTTGTTTCCTGTGTTTTTGAGGCACTTAATAAGCTTAGATTTTCATGAAACTCAACACACACATCAGTATTAATGATAGTTAGACACTGGCAAAGGCTCATAAATGGGCGTGGAGGAGGCGCTCTATAGCGCCACCTTTTGTCAAAAGTTGGGGGGTTAGTTTTAGCTACAGACACAAAACTCGGTATGTATACTGATCTCATCAAGCCGGACAACTTTCTAATTTACACCCATTAGCTGCGACCAACAGGAAGTCGGCTATTTTGATTTGAATGTGGATTTTTGGAAAAATCAGGCTATAAATAAATTCATACTCCTCCAAGCAGGAATAAGTAGTTCACACCAAACTTTGACAACATGATGCCAGCATACTGAAGATGTTAAATTGCGAGCGGATTTGGGATATCTTGAACGGTTGATTTATGGTGATTTATTAAAGTAGCAGTAAAAAACATAACCGTAATTTTAAAATGCAGCATCCAAACGCTTCAAAACTTTTTACATACATAGAACTAGTCATTCTGAAAAATAAATGCTTAGTTCCATTGATATAAAATAGTCTACTAAAAATAGAAAATTAAAAAACTATTAAACATCTGATCTCACTCTAACTCTCTCACTCTAACTCTGTGTAGGGGGGATGGGATTAAGTGTGTCTATGTGTGTGTGTAAGTGTGACTGGGGGTAGTTGAGTGGCTGTGTGTGTGTGAGAGAGAGAAAGAGAGAGAGAGAGAGTGCATTAAACTGCATTATCGTAACTCTTCACAACTTTTTACATATGAAAAACAAGTCATTCTTAGGAAATATGTTTAGCATGTTTCCAGAGACCGCAAAAGCGGCATACCTGATTTACACCCATTAGCTACGACCAACAAGAAGTCTGCTATTTTGATTTGAATGTGGATTTTTGGAAAAATCAGGCTATAAATAAATTCATACTCCTCCAAGCAGGAATAAGTAGTTCACACAAAACTTTGTCAACATGATGCCAACATACTGAAGATGCTAAATTGCGAGCGGATTTTGGATATTTTGAACGGTGTTGATATGGCTATTTATTAAATTAAGAGTACAAAAATAACAGTAATTTTCTTATATCTTTAAAATGCATTATTCTAAATCTTCAAAACTTTTTTACATATGAAGAATAAGTCATTGTTAGGAAACATGGTTAGTTTCAAAATGCTATCTAGCTCAGAGGCCCAGAAAACAAGAAAGATATTATATATCATAACTTAGCAGATGAAGACTGAAATAACAGGGGTGACCACCAGATGGAGTCTCAGGATAAGGGATCTTTTTAACTCCTAATCCTTTTTTGCTCATTCTCAGTGTTTAGGAAAGAAAAATAATTCAATGGAATCAGTTGACATGTACTGTTTGGACTGTACTGTCCAAATACTTTTACATAATTATATAATGCCTAAAATATATATATATATATATATATATATATATATATATATATATATGTACATATCTTACGCTTTCTTACTGATAGTATAAGAATCTTTAAAGTCTGATAATTTACCGCTCAGTTCAATTAATTAGAATAAGAAACAAATACATAAAATAAGTTAATATGTACTTTACTGGTAGTATATTTGTATATAATTATTTCACAAATGCTTATAGATTATTAAAATAAAATTTAAAAATGGTTGTTATTCATAAAAAGTGTTGGTAATAATTTAAAATAAGGTCTGTTGTTTACATTAGTTAATGCATTAACTTGAACTATGAACAATGAACTATATTTTTTACAGCATTTATTAATATTTTTTATTGTTCGTTTATTAAAATATTCATGTTCATGTTAATTCACAGTACATAAACTAATAATAAAATATCCAACTTTACATTTTAATAATGTACTAATACTTTTTAACTTACTATTAATGTTAATAAATGCTATATAATGATTGTTCATGTTAACTAATATAAATATATTAGTTAACATGAACAATCATTATATAGCATTTATTAATGATAACAAATGATATTGCATGGTAAAGTCTTGCCAAAAATGTATATATGGTTCATTCCCGATGTGTGTGTGTTGATCTTATAGTGTAACCCTTTCATTGCTGTAACCCTTAAATGTAAACTGCCAGAGGGTTACTGTAAATGCATGTGCCTGCTGGGCACCTTTTCCTGATGCTACCATCATGGCGATTGCGCTGGCGGCGAGGGCCCGTCATTGCTGCTTGCAGCTATATTTTTATTTTTATTTATTTATTTATATTTTTTGAATATTCGGGTGTTTTGGGGGGCCTTAACATGCTCAAAAACTCTTGAAAATTGGCACACACGTTGGAATCTGCAGCCATTAGGACGCCGCAGAGATTGGAACCCGGGCGTGGCACAGGGGCTCTACAGCGCCCCCTGGAACACCTTCCGAAAACTATCCCGCACATACTTGCACGTATACATATGAAACTCGGTACACATATAGATCTCACTGAGCCGAACAACTCATGCCCTCTATGTCATTAGCTAATCCCAACAGGAAGTGAGCTATTCAAGGCTGTTTAAAAAGCGCGTGCTCTGGAATTTGATATACTCCTCAGAGGCCTTTATTCTTATGGCCACCAAACTCGGTCAGCTTGACCTCAAGACATTGGGGATGCTAAATTGCGGAGGGATTTTTGATATCTTGAACGGGTTGGCTGTGGCGAAGCGACAAAATTATGGCGAGAAATCACAAACAGGAAATGGCTAATAACTATTGCACCCACTGTCTGATTCTGATGAAACTTCAGGAGTTTGTTCGTTTTATGATGCCGATCACATAGATGAAGAAAATGGTCTACCAAAAATAGAAAATTAAAAAACTGTTAAACATCTGATCTCACTCTAACTCTCTCACTCTAACTCTGTGTCGGGGGATGGGCTTTGTTTGTGCCTGGGTGGTTATGTGTGTGTGTGTGTGTGTGTGAGAGAGAGAGAGAGAGATAGAGAGAGAGTGGGAGAGAGAGAGTGCATTTAAAGTGCATTATCCTAACTCTTAACAACTTTTTACATAAGAAAAACAAGTCATTCTTAGGAAATGTGTTTATCATGTTTTTAGAGACTGCAAAAACATTTGAAATATCACACTTGTAAACTGGCAGATGAAGACTGTAATACCAAGGATGAACACAAGATGACCTCATAGGATAAGGAATCTTTTTAACTCTAATCCTATCTCATTCTCACTGTATCAAAATGACTTAAAAGCATTTTGATTTTAACCCTTTCATTGCTGTAACCCTTCAATCCAAACTGGTACAGGGATACTGTTAATGCATGTGCCCGCTGGGCACCGTTTTTCTGATGGCACCAGGGTTGCGGATGCGCTGGCGGTGAGGGCCTGTCATCGCTGCTTGCAGCTATATTTTTTCTTCTTCTTTTTCTTCTTCTTCTCCAAAGTAAAAAATATTTTTGAGGGCCTAAATGTGCTCGAAAACTCACGAAACTTTGGACACGCATCAGACCTGGCGAAAATTTACATCTGATATAGTTTTCAGAAGTGGGTGTGGCAAAATGGCTCGATAGCACCACCTATAAAATTTCAACGGAGTGTGCCTCGAGCTACGTTTCATGTACATGTACGAAACTCGGTACACACATGTAACACACCAATACCTACAAAAAAGTCTTCTGGTACAACATCCGAAACCCAACAGGAAGTCCGTTATATTGAATTTCCTGTTCGATTTTTGTGCAGTTTTTGCCATTTTCAGGCCTCGTACTTTAACGAACTCTTCCTACAGTTTTAATCCGATCATCTTCAAATTTGCTGAGTGTTATCATAAGGCCTTTGTGATGCTAAATTGTGAAGATCTTGAGTTTTCGTCAAAGGGTGTGTCCCTGGCGGCCTGACAAATTTCAATGTTTCGCCATGAAAAAGGAAGTTGCTGTAACTCAGGCAAACAATGTCCAATCTGACTCAAACTTCACACATTTGATAACAGTCCGGTCCTGAACACATGTCAGTGCCCATATTCAGTTATAGTCATAGCGCCACCTGCTGACAACAGGAAGTGACATGTTTAACGCTGTTATGGACTCCTATAGCAACATACTAAAAAGTGTTAGCAAGTTTTAAATAGGCTAGCAACATGCTAGAAACATGCTAAAACATGTTAGCAACACTTAGCTAAGTGCTAACGCATGCTATTAATGCAATGAAACAGGAAGTTACTGTAACTCAGGCATGCAATGTCCAATCTGCCCCAAACTTAACATGCAACATACTACAAACATAGTAAAGCATGCTAGCAACACTTAGCTAATATGCTAAAGCATGCTAATAATACAATGAAACAGAAAATTACTGTAACTCAGGCATGCAATGTACAATCTGCCCCAAACTTAACATGTTTGATAAGAGTCCTGGCCTGAACACATTTGCATGCCCATATTCAGTTATAGTCATAGCACCACCTGTTGACAACTGGAAGTGACATATTTAATACTGTTATGGATGCCTAGCAACATATTAAAAAGTATCAACAAGTATTAAATAGGGTAGCAACATGCTAGAAACATGCTGAAACATGTTAGCAACACTTAGCTAAGTGTTAAAGCATGCTATTAATGCAATGAAACAGGAAGTTAGTGTAACTCAGGCATGCAATGTCCGATCTGCCCCAAACTTAACATGTTTGATAAGAGTCCTGGCCTGAACACATTTACGTGCCAATTTTCAGTTATAGTCATAGCGCCACCTACTGTCAACAGGAAGTGACATATAGAGTCCTGACCTCAACACATGTAACGGCCAATATTCATTTATGATGATAGCACCACCTGCAGGCAACAGTAAATGACTTGTTGTACACTAACTCAAACATGCATTGTCTGATCTACCCCAAACTTCATATATTTGGTAAGAGTGCTGACCTGAAGACACCTAAAGGCCAATATTCAGATATAATCATAGCACCACCTGTTGGCAGCAGGATATGTCATGTCTTACACTAACTCAGGCATACCATGTTTAATCTGCACCAAACTTCACATGTTTGATTAAAGTGCTGGTCTGTAGACATCTACATGCCAATATTCAGTTATAGGCATAGCGCCACCTGCTGGCAGCTTGGCACATATAAATGACTTTGACATATCCCTCCTATATTTACTATTTTAAAAGCATATGACCCACCGTTTGCTGTTTACCTAAAGCAACCGGTCGGCAGTGAGCCCTGGTGCGAGGGCCCTTTCATTGCTGCTTGCAGCTTTAATTTTATTTAGCAATTCTTTATTTTTGTTTGCAAAAAGCACATTTATTTTTTTCAATACTTTAATTTTAGTTTGCAAAACTTTATTTTCTTTTGCAATACTTAAATTATTTTGCAAGTTTATTTGCTTCCATAAAAAAAACACAAATTTGGCTGTGAGTACACTATATTATTTTATTACTAAATTATCTTTCTTTACATTTTATTGACTGTAATCAATTTAAAATTATTTATATTTAGCAATTATTAATTTGATTATTCAGTTTAATTTGTGTATTTTCTTTTTGTTTATCATGGCTGTTTAAATCACTTTGTGTATAAAATCAGAGGCAATAAGATTATGTAAGATAGTAGCATCAAAGAAAGTATGTAAATTTAGTGCATTAGCTATTATATTGCATTTGTAAAATCTATTGTCTGAGTATGTTATCCTGTGGCTGTGTTTCTGTTATTATTGGCCTTGAGTAGGAAAGTATATGTGGGTAGTGTTTTCAAACTAACTATTCACAGTACACATGTTTCTTTTTTCTCCCAAGATCAACCTTTATTAAATGAAGAGGATGGCAACAGAGAGTAGACAGAGAGATGCGGTAAGTGTTGAGTGAATAGTAATGATATAACAAGATCAAGATAAAAATGACCTTTAACCTCATTTACTCAAAAAGGCTGTTTCTCTCAAACTAAGTTATATTATTAGCTCACTCACTCAAATATAAGAGAGCCTTGGGTCATGGTCACCAAAATGTTACTCCAGTGAATATTTAGCAGGTGAAATATTTGTTTTATTCAATGTCGTTGATCAGTACAGTTTTTATGAGTATAATGATGCTGACACTAGATTCTAATATTGCATTTTTATCAGTTTGTTTACAACAGTCAGTAGTGAATAATGGCATACTTGATCTACATTTACATCCACCCATGTATTGTTTCTTCTCTGTTACAAATTTAACAGAAGGTATTCTAGAATTTACTCTAGATCATTAGTTCCCCAACTTGGTGCAGTGATGACTGACTGGAGTGCCAGAGAATCTCTCATTACTGTTGTAATCAGTGGCTTGCGCAGACCTCTGCAGAGGCAAAATCACATTTCCGAGGACTAGTGGGATCCTACATGGTTGAAATCATGTTCCCGGGGTCACCTCTATAGTGCCAATACGGCACTTCACTATCTAATATTGTATCTAAAACACTATCTACTATATTATCACACCACAATGTTGGTAACCCATTCTGATGACATTAGTACATCTGACAGTACATCTAACAACATTTGCTACTCATATCAGATTCCAAATCTTCCTCAGAAGTGTTCAAGTTGTTGTAAATGCACAACATTGATCCGAGAAAGGATTATTCTGAGGTTATTTAAAGCATGTTTGGATGGCAGAAACAGTGCTTCTGTTATTTAAAGGATTGTCATGTTTTCTTAAGAATTATCTGAGCAATGAATTTAAAGACTGTCAGCATTACTGTACACCAATGACTGCACCTCTAAAGAACCCTCTGTTAAGCTCCTGAATTTGCAGACATCACACTTTTCAGCCTTATTGAGGATGGTGACGAGTCTGCTTACAGACAGGAGGTTAAAGAGCTGGCTGTCTGGTGCAGTCATAACAACCTGGAGCTAAACGCTCAAAACAGTGGAAATGATCGTGGACTTCAGGAGAAACCCCCCTGCTCTCCCCCCACTCACCACCATGGACAGAAGTCATTCAGGTGCTTCAGCAACACCATCGCTCAGGGCCTGAAGTGGGACATTCACATAGACTCCATTGTGAAAAAGGCCCAGAAGAGGCTGTACTTCCTCTGCCAACTGAGGAAGTTCAACCTGCCACAGGTGCTGCTGAAACAATTCTACTCTGCCATCATTGAATCTGTCCTCTGCACTTCAGTTACCTTCTGGTTCAGCTCAGCTACCAATTCTGACCTCAGAAGATTATGTCGGATAGCCCGGACTGCTGAGCGAATCATTGGTACAAACCACCCTACTTTTCAAGATCTGTACTTATCCAGAGTGTGCAAATGGGCTAGCAAAAGCACTCTGGACTCCTCACATCCAGCACACTCCCTCTTTGAACTGTTGCCATCTGGTCGATGCTACAGAGCACTGAGCACCAGAACGGCCAGGCACAGGAACAGTTTCTTCCCTCAGGAAATCCATCTCATGAACACTTGAAAATAAACATGGTTCCCTAACAAAAACTACATGCGTAGCTGCGTATCAATACGCTGATGAGAACATTCTTTGTTCGACCGGTTGTGAAGCATGTGTGTCAAACACACCAAGAATTGGCTTAAATAACCTTGATACGTGATGTCATCTGATTACGTGTACTTGAGGTTACAAATAGATGTAAAACGGACATACCTTCAGGTTCTTTTGTCTTCAGAGCTGTATTGTGTGTGTTGTGACCTCTGTGTCACTTCATCGTTCTCAAAAAAGAAAAAAAAAAGGATAGAGAGCTCATGTCTTCAAAGAGATGCTTGCCATCCTACGCACAAGTTATCCCTGATGATGATCCTCACGATTATTGTTTGGAGTGCTTCACGATTATATTTTGGAGTGCTCCACTTGAGGCTTGCTTTCTTTGAAGAGGGGCGAGCCCCCCAACAACGTTGGCAAGATGTCATTCTACAGGGCTTGGTGGGGAGCGCTAGCTTCTTAAGCGAAGATGAGCTCCGAGGAGACCTGGGGCGTTTGAGGAGTTGCTCGAGGTGGTGACTCATGCAGTGGCCAGGCTTAAACTGGACTGGCCACAAGAGCAAAAGAACCCCAGGCACTCCAAACTTGAGACTCAAAACTCAAAAATGGGTCTCTCCCATTTTTCTCAGATCTCCATGACGAGATATCTCGTTCATGGAATAAGCCATATTCCTCTCGTATCTTTGTACCCACAACGTCGATTTATTCGACTATCGTGGGTGCTAAGGAGCAGGGGTATGTGATAATGCCCCAGGTCTCCTGGGAGCTCATCTTCGGTGGTGAAGGTGTTTCAAGCAGCTGGTCAGGCTGGTGCTGCCTTGCACACCATGGTGGTTTTGCAAGTGTACCAGGCAGACCTGCTGAAAGACCTGAGCATGGGCGGAAGCATTAGTGAGGAAGCGTTTTTAGAACACAGCGGTGGTCTCTTACATAAATTGCCAGGGCGAACTGCGTTCACGCCGCCTGAACAGACTAGCACAGCAAGTTCTGCTTTTGGCACAGGACAAGTTCCTGTCCCTCAGGGAGATTTACATTACGGGGCATGTGAATGTGGTAGCAGACTTGCTGTCCAGACAGGCTGTGACATATGAGGAATGGAAACTCCACCCTGAAGTAGTCAGTCAATCTGAGAAAGATTTTACGAAGCAGAGGTGGGCCTCTTTGCTTCACAGGAGACAGCACAATCTCTCCTCTACTTCTCTCTGACACATCCAGCTCCCCTGGGTCTGGACGAAATAACCCATCCGTGGCCCAGACTGCGTCTTTATGCATTCCTGGCCGAGGTCTCTCAACAAGGGTGTAGCCTCTTATTGATAGCGCCCCGCTGGCTGACCAGAGTTTGGTTCTCAGATCTAATATCCCTCCTCAACGGCTCGCTGTGGCTAATTCCGGTCAGGAGAGATCTCCTATCTCAGGTGCAGGGGACAGTATTTCATTCCCGGCCCGAGCTCTGGAACCTACATGTCTGGCTCCTGAGGGGGACCAACTAAGAGAAGCTGGGTTTCCAGCCGATGTTGTAGAGACAAAGTGCTAGGGCTCCCTCAACTAGAAAAAGTTATGCCCTCAGATGGCGCGTTTTCAAAATGCAGGTGTATGTTACACTAGAGAGACCCAGTTCACTGCCAAATTGTTGCAGTGCTGGAGTTCCTATAAGACAAGGTGTCCTCAGGCACATGTCCTGGTACTCTAAGAGCCTCCATTTCGGCTTGCCACGCTCTCATTGAGGGGGTCTCAGTGGGAAAGCACCCACTAGTCACCCGCTTCAAGTGCGGAGCTAGGCGGTTAAGACCACCCACCAGAGTGACAGTCCCTTCGTGGGTTGGTACCCCTTTTGAACCACTATAGTCAGCGCATGTCAGGTTTCTGACTCTAAAGATGTTTTTTGTAATAGCGATCACTTCTCTTAGGAGAACTGGGGATTTGTAGGCTCTGGCAACCTCGCCATCCTGCTTAGACTTTGCCCCTGGGCTGGTTAAAGCCATTTTGCACCCATATAATCGACCATAAATCCGGTCATTCTTTAAGCATTCTGCCCTCCGCCGTTCACGACACCGGAGCAGGAAAGACTTCACTTATTGTGTCCAGTACATGCTCTTCAGATTTACATCCACCGTACTAGCCAGTGGTGTAAGTCAGAGTAGCTTTTCATATGCTATGGTGGCTGCAACCAGGGGGCGGCCGCCATTAAGCGGACTATGTCACATTGGGTGAGGGAAGCCTACAAGACGCGCGGTCAAGCTTCGCCCCTAACACTTAGGGCCCATTCAACCAGAGGGGTTGTATCCTCCACAGCTATAGCAAGAGGTGCCCCCTTGCAGCAAGTGTGTGATGGGGCAGGCTAGTACTCCCCGCACACATTTATCAGATTCTATAGTTTCTATAGTTTCTATAGGCCGGGCTCCCATGTCCTAGAGTCGACATCCCAGAGTCATCCCTGAGACCTCTTCAATGTTTGTGCGCACACACTACACAACCTTGATGGGTCCAGACACTTCCACTGCAGCGGCGTGGGTATTCTCGTTCCACACTGTAGGCGTGCCTGGACGTTCTTCAGACAATGCCGTAACCTGAAGGTATGTCCGTTCGTCTATTTATAGCCTCAGGTGCGAAAAAGCGAAACGAATATTGGACGCGATGATGCGCTGGAATAAAACAGCTAATTCCTATGGATGCTTCCACATAGACTGCAAACATTTGCGCACCAAAAAAGCAAATGTTTTTTATCTGACAAATCTTTTAAATTTCACAAAATGAAAACACAGGCCATCCAATAAGATTTGAGCATTACATCACATGGCCAGAGCAACTGCTGTTGCACAAAAAGGCAATAGTGGTGACTCTGTTTCGAAAACCAGTGTAAACAAACACAGAAGAAGAGTATTCCGAGAGAGAATAGAATGAGAACAGATGGTTATTCTCACATGTTCTTAATATAATTTCTATTAATTCTTCACTGAATTATTTGATCTGGAGGAGAACACTGTCTGGTTTTTTCCACGTGTGAGTGTAATATGAGTCAGTGCGTTAACTCTCTAGATCTTTCGTATTAAAAGCAAAACACTGAGTGAAACATTTTTCTACACATGAAATATGAAAGCAAATATATTTTCTGTATGTGTTGTTTTGTATGGAGTTCATGTTATTTTTATAACAATAAAGGATGTTTATGACAGTAAGCAGTGTGGCATAATTAAACATACAAAGAGAGCATGTCTGCCTATTATAGAATCAAAATCAAATACAGATCATAATCAGACGTTATTACAAGCACTCGATGATGGTTTACAATGGGTTTTAAGCAAATACATTAATAATTATATACATTTTTAAATGTGGCATGATGCTAATTGTACTGTTTATATTTTAGGATGTTTTCTTGTAAGCATTATAAATAGTTTGCATTTCTGGCGTAGAGCCAAACTTTATTTATCTTACTCTTACCAAAAAAGTATACTTCAAGTTTATTTTATTAAGCATACTTCAGTAATGTTCAAGTACATTTTAAGTATACTTTTTGTGGTAAATATAGAAATATCGGTGTACTAGTAGTACACTTTCAAGTGTACTATTTCAATACTCCTTGGGGCTAAATTGGCCCACTTTCTATTATATAAAAGTAATGTGAGTTACGTAATAACATTTTTTTCTAAACTTTTTCTAAGTAACTAGTAAAGTAACTCAATACTTTTTAAAGGGGTCTCTTTAAAGGTGTTGCTCTTTTACAAAGGATGATTTTCTTTTGGGTAAGGTTTTTTCTTTTTAATTATATAATAAATAAAAAGGAAACAGATAGAATAGAAAAAAGAAAAAGCAAGCTAGTGTTAGAGGCCTTACAAAAAGGACAGAGAAGCTAGTGTTTTTGTTGTTGTTGTTGTTGTTGTTTAAGAAAACAACCAGTAAGTAAATGAATAGAGTAGAAGTCTAAAAGTCTAAAAGTTTTTTTTTTTTTTTTTGGTAGCAATTTAGCTCAAAGGGAAATGTATATAAATAATTACAATTAATTAGGATTAATTACAATTATTTATATCAGCTGCCAGTAGTAACTGTAGCAGAATCAATTTCCCATCAACTAATCTGTTCGCCCAGCGAACATTCAGTATAATATTTATATCAACTCTAAGAAATGATATTTTCTTGGCCACAGAAAATAACTTTCTTAAAGTACCATTGCATTAGAGCATGTAGCTCGAATCGGAATCGTAAAGGGACATTAATTTGCAAGGCAGAATCAGAATCAGAACTCAATTTGAGTTTATTAGTTTATTAACGAAGGACTAACACATAACTAATCTAAACTCTGTTTTGTTTAGTTAAATGTACGATACTTGCATTGCCTTGGTCGTTGAACAAGTGTCCGAATGCAGTCTCTGGTGAAAGTCCTGATGGTTGGAGCAGTGGTGGTTTTGGAATCGTGATCACGTTCTTCTGGGTCCGAAGAGTGATGAGCTCCAAAGATGTTCTGACTCGATGGTGACTGGGAGTTTCTTCCCATGTGAAAAGTGAAGAAGAACCAAGAGCTGAGAGGGACCCAGCTGAAGTCCTGTGATCTTTGGGGAATGGAATGACAAGGCCGCAAGGCCTGGCGCGTGCTTAGGGAAGTCCTGAAGAGTTCTAACTCATCTTCCTAGGTTCTAAAAGAACCACTGACTGACTGAGGCGAGTCATGAAGATAAATTCCAGGTTTGAGTGGAAATGTCTGGCTCTTTGTGGTCGAGAGCCACAGCTCTGTATGTTAGGGCCTGTCGGGCCCGCTGGGCACGCCCTGTGCCGGCTCAGGCTCCCCGTGGGTTCCTCCACACAGGCAGCAATCGGGAGAAGAGAGCGAAGTGAAGAGAGAGAAAGAGAGAGATCGGTTGATGCCTTTAAGCTCTCTGGAGGCTGCGCTGGAGGCTCTCTGGTAACTTTCCCCTTTGGAGGGAAAGTTTACGACTCTTTGTCTGTGAGCATGGTATTTTGCATATGTAATTCGATTGGGTGTTAATGCAAAAACTACTAAGGTTTTTTAAAACACTGATATGTTGCATAAGTATCAACATCTAATTTACACCATCTTTTAGATCATCAAAATACGAATTCAAAGAAACCAAACATGACATAGGTGGGTTATACAACTAGTCATCTATCATAACGCATGCATAAAACAGTAGAAAGACAAATACAAATACAACAGACAAAATTAAAATACAATGCAGTAATACTGTACACAATGACCTGGGCTATGTGTGATAGGAAGGTCAAAGAAAGGTTTGTCTGTGAATGAATAGGAAAGAGTCTATTTCTATAGGCATTGTGTCTTTCCTATGGCAAATGTAGCATGGGCAGATGTGCATTACTCTGGGCAATAAAACCCCTAATCAGATCATTGTCCTGGCAACTGAGCCCTTTTGGAGTGTTAGTTGCTTTTGGGGGGGGGGCTTTTTGTCTCCAGAGCTCCAGCATATAGCTGGCTTGTTGTGTTTAAAGACTATTCATTAAATGTAACAATTAATGTATGTCTGATTGGTCCAGACACTACATTTTTAAAGAATAGGATTAGAATAGAGAGTGCTAGAGTTAGGCCCCAATCACAGCGAACGCTTTTTTTTACGTCTGAAAACGTGAGGCGCACTGCACTGCCTTTTTTGGTGACTTTTAAAAAAAGTTTTTCCGCTCAGAGTTGCATTTTTTTCAACTTCAGGCGCTCAGAGCGCTCCCGCAAAAACGCAATTAATGCCTTGAACTTTATGCTAGCAGCTATTGATAGCCAGTGCAAACTGAAGAAGAGAGTTGTGACGTGCATTATTTTCGGTTCATTAAAACTTAATCTTGCAGTCGCATTCTGTAATAATTGTAAAGGTTTGATAGAACTGGCTATAAAACCTGCCAAAAGAGCATTGCAATAGTCCAGCCTGGACAGAACAAGAACTTAAACTAGGAGTTGTGAAGCATGTTCCAAAAGAAAGGGCCTGATCTTCCTGATGTTGTATAAAGCTAATCTGCAGGACTGGGCAGGTTTACCAATGTGGTCTGAGAAAGTCAGCTGGCCATCAATCACAATTAAGGTTTCTGGCTGTTTTTGAAGGAGTCATGGTTGATGTACCTTACTGGATGGTGAAATTGTGATGAAACGATGGGTTTGATGGAACCACAAGCAGTTCTGTCTTGGCAAGGTTGAGCTGAAGGTGATTGTCCTTCATCGAGCAAGAAATGTCTGTTAGACAAGCTGAGATCTGAGAAGCTATCATTGGATCATCAGAATGGAATGAGAGGTAGCCATGTTTCTGAATTACAGAACCTAGTGATGCCATGTAGACAGAGAAGAAAAGTGGTCCAAGAACTGAGCCCTGAGGTACGCCAGTAGCTAGATTTTGCGACTTGGATACCTCACCTCTCCAAGATACCTTGAAGGACCTGTCTGAGAGGTAAGATTCAAACCACTGGAGTGTGGTTCCTGAGATGCCCTTTGCCAATAGGGTTGACAGGAGGATCTGGTGGTTTACCGTGTCAAAAACAGCGGACAGATCCAGCAACATATGTATTGAAGATTTGGAATCCGCTCTTGTCAAATCAAGTCACCTTTATTTATATACCGCTTTTAACAATACAAAATTGTGACAAAGCAGCTGTACAGTATTAAATAGGAAATAGTGCATCAATAATGCAAAAGGGCAACAGCAAACACTCAATTTTCAATGTTCGTCATTGAATTCAATGATGTCATCATTTAGCGCAGTTCAGTTCAAATGGTATATGATATCATTTGAAAACTAAGTGTCCCCAACTAAGCAAGCCAGAAGCGACAGCGGCAAGGAACCAAAACTCCATCTGTGACAGAATGGAGAAAAAAACCTTGGGAGAAACCAGGCTCAGTCGGGAGGCCAGTTCACCTCTGGCCAGACACAGAGGACTCATCTGGTTCCCGTGTTCTTGTGCCAGAGGCCGTCTAGGTGATGTGGTCTTCACTGGGGATCCGTCTCTGGTGCTCATCTAGTTGACGTGGTCTCTGCTGACATTCTGGGCTGTAGAAGTCCTCTCTAGGATCCTCTCTGGATCTGGGGGACTGCAGTGACCATCTGATCTGAATACGGACTGGATCTGGTGGTTAAGGTGACCTCAGAATAAGGAAGACACAGACTAATATTAGCCTAGATGCCATTCTTAAAGACTTTATCTGTAGCCAACACTAACTCAGATAGAAAATCAGCAAATTCTTTAAGAAAGTCTGTATGGTGCCCTGGTGGCCTGTATACAGTAGCAAGTACAAACGTCACAGGGGATTTATCATTAACACTTGTTTCTCTGGATAATGTTATATGAAGCACCATCACTTCAATCGAGTTATACTTGAAGCCCGTTCTCTGAAAAACACTGATATTGCTAAGATATTGCTATAAATTGTAGAAACACCTCCCCCTTTACCTTTTAGACGTGGCTCATGTTTATAACAGTAATCTTGTGGGGTAGACTCATTTAAGATAATGTAATAATCTGGTTTAAACCAGGTTTCTGTCAAACAGAGCACATCTAGGTTATGATCAATGATCATATCATTTACAAAAAGTGCTTTTGTAGAAAGGGACCCGATATTCAATAAGCCAAGTTTTATTGTTTGTTTCTTGATTGTTGTTTGATTGTTTTATTGATTGTTACTCTTAAATTGGTTTGGACGTTTTTTGTATTTTCTAGCTCGGGGAACAGACACTATAGCATATTATCTAGGTGAAAGGGTCTCTATTTGCTGAGAATTAACTGATTCCGGTGACGTGAGGCAGCTAGCGGATGGTCGGTTTAGCCAATCTGTCAGCTTCCTGTCCTGGGCCCCAGTTAGTCAAGTGCAAACTCTAAGACTATATGCCATATTACTAGAGAGAAGAGCAGCACCACCCCTGGAGGGATGAAGGCCATCTCTTTTCTAGAGGTCAGGTCTGCCCCAAAAACTCGTCCAATTGTCTGTTATTCTGTGGGCATCACTTAGACTTCCAGCCATTTAGTGACGACAGTCTGCTATGTATCTCATCACCACGATAAGCAGGGAGGGGACCAGACCAAATTACAGTGTCTGACATCATACTTGTAAGTTCACACACCTCTTTAACATTATTTTTAGTGATCTCCAACTGGCGAAGTCGAACATCATTAGTGCCGACGTGAATATCAATCTTACTGAATTTACATTTAGCATTAGCCAGCACTTTTAAATTTGCCAAGATGTCAGGCGCTCTGGCTCCCAGTAAACATTGGACTATGGTGGCTGATGTCTCTATTTTCACGTTCCGTACAATAGAATCGGCAATAACTAGAGCACTTTCATCAGGTTTCTCAGTGGATGCGTCACTGAGTGGGGAGAACCTGTTTGATGTTCTGACTGGAACGGAAAAGCGGTGTTTTGACCCGCGACTATGCCGTCTCACAGTCACCCAGTTGCCCTGCTGCAAAGGTGAAGTTACCAGAACCAAACAATGTACAGGACTCCCTGAGCTAGTCACATCCAAAGCTGTATCTAAGGCCCTCACATTCTTACTATCCTCAATTAATGTTTGGATGCGTGTCTCTAGTTCTGAAATCTGAAGTCAGCCTATCTATTTCCCTGCATTTATCACATGTGAATCTCTCATTGCCGACAGAGATCGACAAGCTATGCATATGGCAGGCAGTGCAAACAACCAGAAAAGGAGAAGAAGCCATTACTCACTGTGGTTGTAGAACGATTTCAACTCACCACTGTTGTTTGATGAACTCGTGAAGAGAAAGGCAGGGGGAGAAAACAAAGGTAATAGAAACGGATCTCTGCATACCCCTTGGCTGCCCCACCATTGAGGGTAGTGAGGGAGGAAGAGACACTAGGTCTGGCTCTTGCCAGTCTTAGTGCTTCAACAACTGAGAGAAAGGCAGTCTCCGTTGAATGTCCACTTCTGAAACCAGACTGGTTGCTGACCAGGAGGTTATTCTGTGTGAGAAAGACAGAGAAAGAAATGAAGGGTCTGCCCATGGGCCGAAGGTTTTGTGACAGGCCAGTGTAATTTTCACCCAGCGAGTGCTGCATTGCCACACCCATCTCAGAACTCGGCCGCTTGCCACCAGGTTTGGCAGGGGTCTAGACGGGCCCAACAATGCTTTGATGGAGGCTGCTGCATGGGGCAGATACACCCTATCAACAATCAGACTGGGGCACTGCAGCCGGCGATCAGGTAGGATGTGTTTGATCGCCTGCATCTGCTTCTGTGCAGCCAAGAATTGCTGGGCAAAGCTCTTGACTGTGTCTCCAAAAAGGCTGGTCTGGGACATGGGGGCATTTAAAAACCTGATCTTCTCTGTATCACTCATGTCAGCAAGACACAGCCAGAGATGGTGTTCCTGGACCACCAGTGTGGACAATGTTAGACCCAGAGAATACGCAGTGACACTTCATTGCTTGCTGTGCGAGGTCAGTTGCTGTATGCAGTTCTTGTACAACTGCTGGTATGTGACTGCCTCCCCACAGGCTCCATAAGCGTTGCCAGTTAGACTAGACAGTTTATCCTGCCAGGTGGCAAGGTGGCAGCAGTGCTTGGAACACGATTTCATCGCAACCAACTGCTCCACCAGGGGGATCTCTGCATACCCCTTGGCTGCCATTTAGGGTAGTGAGGGAGGAAGAGACACTAGGTCTGTTTCAGACAGTAAAAGGTGCTGACCTAGTAATTTCCTTATGCACCTCCGGGAAGAATGGGACTGGGACAGGATGCTAAGAACCAGCACGAGCTGTCCCAAGAAATAAATCATCCAACCTCAAGGTTTTCAGAAACGGCGGAGGTTTCCATTCGACCCTGATCCTCTCGGAGAGCAGTCATGCGCAGCAGTCCCCTCCGATGCAGCAGTCATCATCTGGTCATCGGGAGGAGTGCGAAGGATACGTCTGAAACACTTTGTTTAGAAGATCCAGCGTATTCCCCAGGCAACTCCACTGGCTGCGGAGCCTCCCCTTACCACCCCTTTTGAGGTAGTAGTCTCGATCACAACTCTAGGATTGTAATTTTCCCGCACTGGGTACATGACTCATCCATGAATGCCACTTCAGCATGCTTGATGCCCAGACACGTGAAGCAGCGATCATGGCCATCTGTCACTGCCAGATAACAACCGCATCCAAAAACACATGGGTGGAATGTTACACTTGTGTAATGCACTTTTAGTGAAATCACTTTTTTTATCAGTGTTAGACACACACCCAAGCAAGTAGCGGGAGAAATCAGGCTCAGTCAGGGGGGCAGTTTTCATCTGGCCAGATGAAATCAGCAGTTTAATTCCAGGCTGCAGCAGTCAGATTGTGCAGAGGACTCATCTGATTCCTGTGGTCTTGTGCCGATGACCATCTAGGTGACGTGGTTTTTGTTGTGGATCTGTCTTTGGGGCAAATCTAGTGTTTTGTGTAAGCTAGGTTAGAGATTGCTCTTTAATCTATATTTAAACTGACAGAGTGTCTGCCTCTCGAACAACGTTAGGTAGATTCCAGAGTTTGGGTGTTAAATAGGAAAAAGATCTGCCACCCACAGTTAATTTTGATATTCCAGGTATTATCAAATGGCCAGAGTTTTGAGAATGCAGCAGATGTGAAGGACTATAGTGTGATCAGTACTGAGGAGCTAAACCATTCAGAGCTTTATAAGTAATTAGAACTGGGCTAATATGGTCATACTTCTTTGTTCTAGTAAGAACTCTAGCCACTGTATTTTGGACCAGCCGTATTTTATTAAGGGTTTAGAGCAACCACCCAATAAAGCATTACAATAATCTAATCTTGAGGTCATGAACGCAGGAATTAACGGTTCTGCATTTGACATTGAGAGCATAGGTCATAATTTAGATATATTTTTGAGATGGAAAAATGTGGTTTTACAAATGCAAAAAACATGACTTGCAAAAGAAAGATTGCTATCAAATGGCACACTTAGATTCCTAACTGATGATGAAGAATTGACAGGGCAGCCATCGAGTGTTAGACAGTGTTAAGGTAAAATCAGGTAATTTGCGGGAGGACGGCTGCGCCATTCCATTATGTATCCGTGCACTTTTTCCCAGTTGTTCCCCATGGTGAACTCTGGGTCCTCCATGCCCTCCAGTTCGAACTAGGCAGAGTAGTTTGCTACTGTGCTGGTAGGGGGGGTTCCTTCACCCCCTCCAGATGTGGCATTATGTCTTGGTAGCCTTGTCCATGATTCCCCTTCAGGAACTCGAGCTGCGTCGCAAACGCTATGGGAACGCCTCCAGCGTGACCACGCTCTGAAACATGTGTGCATACAGTCCAATGGAGAAGCAAGACGTCACAGGCGGGGTGACGTAGAGACCAGGAAGCTTAAAAGCACGTGCGGTGCATGCAGCCGGCAGCTTCTGTCTTTCAGCAAGCGCTCTGTGTGTGTGTGTGTCACTCTGTTTTTTGTGCTAGTTTGCACAGCTTTTATTTGAGAGTGTCACTATGTCCTACTAAGCATTGTTACGAATATAAGCAGCGGCATTTTAGACTGTGTGTTCCTCTCTGCCTGCGCTATTTCGGGTGGTGATACACACAGCCTATTTGTTGTCTGTTTGGGAGCGAAGCATGGGAGTCAGTTCTCGAGAGAGCTGACTGCCCGTGTTTGCGTTCCCCGAGGCTTAGCTTCCGCTTCTGCCGAGGCAGGGCAGCGGCTGTGATCATGGGGATCGCATATTGATCTACAGACAGGTTAGAGATGGGTCCGCCCTATCTCTGCCTTTCTCCCTAGATCTAGTGCTCTCTCTCTGGGTCGGAAGCCCACGCTGCGGTCCTTCCCCCTTTGAGTGAGAGCTCGCGGCGAAGCGGGCTGTGTCAGTTCCTGAGGGGGCTGACTGCCCGCACTCTCGCTGCACATGCTTCGAGGAGGGAGCCCTCGTGAACTTCCCCGCGGCACAGGTCCTGCTTTTGCCGAGGCAGAGCGGAAACTGTGGCCGTGGGGATCGCACATAGATCTACCAACGGGTTAGAGACGGGTCTGCCCTATCTCTGCTTTTCTCCCTAGATCTAGCGCTCACTTTCTGGGTTTCTACAGCAGCTAGTTCGGTTGTCTCCTGCCGCAGCTCAAACAACACCAGAGGCCAGTCTCGAGAGACTGGATCCCTTAGTAGATTATTTGGCAGCGTGGAAACTACTGCCAAATGTATCTGCTTGGGTCCTGCGCACTGTAGAGCAAGGCTTTAGCATTCAATTTGGCACTCCGCCGCCACCTTTCAACGGGGTCTTCCCACTCTGGTGGGCCCCGAGCAAGGTCTGGTCATGGAACAGGAAGTAGACACTCTCTTAAGGAAGGCCATCGAGGTGGTCCCTCCTCACGTCAGGGAGTCCGGGTTCTACAGTCGGTACTTCATTGTTCTGAAGAAGGAGGGGGAGGTTGCGTTCAGATCTAAAGAACGCATAACTCCACATATCCATCCTTCAACACAGGAAGTTCCTGAGGTTCGCTTTGGGGGCGAAGCGTACCAGTGTCGGGTTCTTCTGTCCAGCCTTGCACTCTCACCCCACACTTTCACCAAGTGGATGCTACTCTGGCTCCTCTGGATACCAGGGCATCCGCATACTGATCTATATCAACGATTGTTGATAATAGATCGTTTCAGAGCTTTGGGGGTTCGATATTGAGATGACGTTCTCGCTCATATGAAAGTGTTGGGGTTGAGGCTGAACGCCAAGAAAAGTGTGATACCTACGTGCCTTGGACATGTGGAGGAAGTCTTGGTTCCTGTCTCAGGGCCCAGTGCTGGGAGCTCCTTGTTGCCGCGTAATGCTAGTGACGGATGCGTCCCTCACCGGTTGGGGAGCAGTCATGGACGGCCACCCTGCCCATGGTCTGTGGAGTGACCGCCGTCTCACTTGGCATATCACTGCCTGGAGATGCTGGCCGTGTTTCAGGCTCTGAAACACTTCCTCCCAGACCTAAGAGACCGCCATGTGCTAGTGCACACCAACAGCACAGCGGTGGTCTACTACATCAACCACCAGGGAGGTCTGCGTTGCACCCCTTGTACAAGCAGGCGCACCAGATCCTTGTGTGGTCCCAGGACAAAATCCTCTCGCTGAGAGCAGTTCTTATTCCTGGGCATCTCAACTTGGGAGCGAGGCCCGGGGAATGGATGCTACACCCAGAGATGGTGAAGCAGATTTGGACAGTGTTTTTGCCAGGCTCAGGTGGACCTCTTTGTGAGAGTTAGACATCGCAATGTCCCCTCAGGTGCTCTCTGACCCCTTGGGGGGCACACCTCATAGCTTCCGGTCTCTGTGTGGAGACCGCCAGCAGGACTCAGTTAACTGCCCAGTTGGTACAGTGCTGGGGTTTCTGCAGGATCGATCCTCCACAGGGTTAGCCCACTCCACCCTGAAGGTCTACGTGGCGGCTATTTTGGCCTACCATGCCCCTCTGGGTGGCTCCTCAGTGGGTAAGAACCCCCTCGTTACACGTTTCCTCTGCGGTGCGCTGAGCCCTGGCCTCTGGCCAGGTGTAGCTTTGCTAAGTGTGGTTGGGATGCTATTTCATAGCCTCGAGTCCTCTGACCCTCCCTTCTTGGGGGTCAAGGCTTCTCTTAAGTTGGCTTCAGAATGCTGCAGAATGTCCACCCCTTTGACATTAAGGTTCTTTCCTGGACTTGTGCCACTCCTGGCTCCTTTTCTCTCACCCTAGCTGTGCTCTTCCACACTAGGCAGGGATTTGAAGTCTGGTGGCGTGGGCATCTCGTTCCCATAGCGTTTTCGACGCAGCTCGAGTTCCTGAAGGGGAACGTCATGGTTCCCCGGGGGGAACGAGATGCTGCGTCTCGGGCCATACTTCCGGCATCCCTGCAGCGCTTGCTTCTCTATTCAGAAGCTGCTGGCTGCATGCACCACACGTCCTGGTCTCTACGTCACCCCGCCTGTGACGTCTCGCTTCTCCATTGGACTGTATGCACACGTGTTTCAGAGCGTGGTCACGCTGGAGGCGTTCCCATAGCGTTTTCGATGCAGCGTCTCGTTCCCTTGGGGAACCATGGTTACATACGTAACCTGAGACGTTTTTTTTCCCATCGTGTTCCTCTTATTAACTGAAAAAAAAAAATCCTTCTATTTCCACATGACTTACATTCTGTTATTGTGCTCCGCCCCCCAACGGTTTGCTTGGGCAGGTTACGTGTTGCCATTTGTTCTGACACACTTGCCTGTCAGCATTTGTCCTCAATTACATAACGTAGTTCAGGTTTGTGGCATTTTCCAGAGGGACCTCAGTGACATCAGTCAACATAACATCGAACGTGACTGACTGAGTGGGAGCGTCTAGGTTACTCTCGTAACCCTTGTTCCCTGAAGGAGGGAACGGAGACGTTACGTCCCTCATGCCACAACCCTGGACTATGTTGAAATGCCGGGATGCTTCTCGGCTCCTCAGCACAAACCTGAATGAGTGGTTGCACACCACCATCTTATATTCCCATATGTACGGGGGGAGTGGCGCAGCTTGCAGATTCCACTCAGCAATGTTCATTGGACTTTTCTTCTTAAGCTCAGAGGTGATTAGGCTCCCAGTGGCGTCAGTCGACGTAACGTCTCTATTCCCTCCTTCAGGGAACGAGGGTTACGAAATTAACCTAGACGTTTCTTGCCCCGAAATTAAATCTCCTTCCTAAATTGGAATTACCAATAGGTGTTCTTTTGTGGTAATGTTGCAAGCTGTTCAGAGCTGCTAATTGGTGGTGTTGCTTTGGACTGGCTGGTGCTAGGATCTAAGTTGTCTTTGGCCTCTTTGTGGAATTCGGCTTCTTGGGTTTCAACAATGGTCTGATCAAATCCCCTGTTTTCTAGTATTTCTGACAGAAAATGGAGATTTTGAGATTAGTCTATAATTAAATTATTTTGGATCAAGTTGTGGTTTTTAATAAGAGGCTTAATAACAACCAGTTTGATTTTTTTTTGGACATATCCTAATGACAATGATGAATTTATAATAGTCAGAAGAGGATCTATGACTTCTGGAAGCACCTCTTTTAGTAGCTTAATTGGAATAGGGTCTAGCATATGTTGTTGGTTTAGATGATTTAACAAGTTTATACAATTCTTTCTCTCCAATAGTCAGGGCTCAAATTGAGGGGGGATGTAGGGTATCCTACAAAAAAATGGCAAAAAGCATCCCCTCTGTAAAACCACCATCCCCCCTTACCACACCCTTTAGACTAATAATGCTGTGTATTATGTATAACTTACCTTACAAATAAAATATTAATATTCTCTAATAATTTAGAAACCAAATAACGGCGATTGGCCAATCAGAGCTCAGTATTAACAAACTGTGTGTGAGCTTAAACGTTTTCTTAATTTTTCGTGCAAGGGGTTTTAAGCTCAATTTCTGACGTTCTTTAAAAAAAAGACAACATAATAAGGTATGATATTTTCTTGATTAGAGTTTAAAGACATTGTCCTGACATAACATTATTGTGCTTTACTATGTTTGACTGTGAGGTCGAAGGACGATACTGAGAGAGACTAGGAATGCATTCCATTCAGAAATGATCACCCTGTTTTAATTCACGCTAGGTGACGTTATTAAGCATGTCAGTGACTTCGCAAAAAAACAAACAAAAACACGTCTTGAGATTCCAAAAGCATTCACTACATGATGAAACCTATTAGAATGCATTAATGCCTTGAAATAATGAAAGGAAAAGTATTCCTGTGTGTTTTTATTTTTAATCTCTATATTGTATGATATCCACCTTATTTTTCCTATAAGAGCGGAACCGACCATTTATAAATTTAATGTACCTGGCTTCTGGTGTCATTGGCTTCTGCAGCTATTTTTTGCTGCTGCAGCTATTGGCTTCTGCAGCTATTTTTTGCTGTACAAAACAGCTCCTATTGCTGCTTGATTTTGCAAACTGGTGTTTCTTACCATATTTTTCTCTTAATTATGAACACACTGGTTTGTAGTGCAAACAGTTTACTGCACTTGATCATTCTTCTCATATTTTCCTCATATGGCTAATATACCGAAAATCCTGCACATTCGCAGAAAATGGCTTACTTCCGCATTGAAAAATAAGGTAAATAATTAAGTAATATCACGCATTAATCGCAAATGTTAAATTAATTTTATACAGTAGTTCAACAGACAAGAAGTAAATTGAGTGGGTTACATTTTAGACAGATTTTGTCCTTTTTTCCTGCTTTGCAAATTAAATAGTTCCAAACAAAGCTGGAGCAGAGCTGCTGTGCATCTCAGAGCAACACTGCAGTGTATCTTTTCTGAATGAATCTGTCTATGAACAAATCAAGTGAGCCAGTTTCAATGATCCATTCATAAAGACAGTAAACTTGTTTAGATTCTAATTGACTGTTTAGAATCTTTTAACTGAAGGATTCAATTAATCATTCATTGCCATCACCTACTGCACAAAAACACAGCAAACTATAGTTTAATTATCACTATTGACATAAATCCCCAAAAAATATTATATCATTTTTGTCAGTATCGCACACCTATAAATAAGGGGCATTAGGTAATTTGGAACACAGACACACAGAGATTGTGTGCATTCATTTGAGTGTGTGAACTGTTTTAATCTACATTGTGAGGACCAAATGTCCCCCCCAAAAATGAAAAATAAAAAAACTATAATAACATTTGAGGGGGAAAGCAACTCATAAACTATTTCATTTAATAAAGCTTTTTTGTTGTTGTTGTTAAATGAACAAGTTTAAAAATTTAACAAATTTTGTAATCATGTGTAATCACAGGATACACCACCCCACCATCCCATTTTTTTACAATTCAACCACTGCCTATAGTAGAGAATGAGTGAAATTGTTCCTCACAGGATCTATAGTTGTAATGGTGAGAGGGAGACGAGAGGCGAGCGGATCCATCTGCAAGCTTTTATTGACATGACAAGACAGAGACATAGTCGAACAGGCAGGGTCAGAACAGTAGCAAACAGGTATAACAAAGGCGAGGCGTGGGGATAGTCCGTGTAGCAGGCGTGGGTCGATCCGTGGCGAACGTAATCCGTTAGGGAGCGAGACGAGGGAATAATCCGTGAAACGAACTAGAGTCCAGAAGGCAGGCGGCGAGACAGACGCGACGAAATGGCCAGGCGAGAGAGCTAAACACGGGGAACTCGGGAACTAGGGAACTAAGGGACTAGGAACTGGGAACTACCAAAAACAACAATAACCACAAAGATAATCACAATACTCCGTGATCAGCATGGGGAAAGTCCGGGGCTTTTATAGCGCACCTGATTGGTCACAGGTGCTGACCCAATCAGCGCGCTGCATGACGGGAGATGTAGTCCGGGGTGTAATCCAACAGTCAGTGTGAAATGATGGAGCGAGAGCGACATCTGGTGGTGAGCGGACCCAGGTCACCGACCAGATTCATGACAATAGTGCACTGACAGCTGCACGGTTACATGATCTTGGAAGTAAAGTAGTTAATAAATGCTGTTGAAAAATATCAGTGCCTGTTGATGCTTTATTTTTTGTTAATTAAGCCGCTGTATTCACTAATGAGCCACTATATTCACTGTAGCCACTGTATTCACTAATAAGAAGTTCACTACGGACTCTTAAATCTTAGAAACAATCTGAAACATGGCTGTTGCTGTTAATCTGATTCGCAATAAAGCCGATACTTTATTACTTCTAAACTGCTTTGAGATTAGGATCTTGAGCACGTCTATGCTTTCCTGGGATTAGGTGCTACATTTAGCATTGAAATGTGTTATGAACTCTTTGATGAAAAACATGAGATGAGATGATTCCTCTATTTAGGAATGATATGCTCCGCATTTGTAAGTTGCTCCTAAATGTCCACATTCGGAGAAACTTTTAGCTTTAATGTTTTTTTTTTTTTGTTGTTGTTGTTGTTGTTGTTTTTGTTTTGTTTTTTTTTGTTTTTTTGTGAATACAGTCATGGTGCGAATTACACTGGGACCTTCAGGGGGGTCAGAGCAAATCTCACATCGCCACATCATTTGATTAGTTATTGATTAGTTATTGATAATTTAGAAATGCACTAAATAGACATTCCAAAAAAGTTGCTTTGGAAATAAATATTCAGATTCAACATACAAAAGAATAAATATTGAACTATGAAATTATATATATATATATATATATATATATATATATATATATATATATATAAAGAAATTATAAAGATGAAAGTAAATATGTAACAAAAAGAGATCCCCGAGTGGGTTCCCTGCATTCCCCTTTGCTGTCCTTCTTTGGGAACATCGGTGGTCCCCTTGGTGTCACTTGTACGGTGTCTGGGGGCCAGGCTAGTGCTCCCCAGTCTGTTTTGCTGGCTCCTTCGGACCATCAAAGCTCCTTTGGATTAGCAGGCAGTGTCGGGGGTTTGGACGGGCCCCCAACTGCACTGGTACATCAACTGCCTAGAGTTGCTAGCAGTACGTCTTGCCTTGAACTGTCTCAAAGGGCGCTTACAAGGCAAGCATGTGCTGGACCACGCAGACAACACTGCGACCATGGGCGACATTTGACTCTTGAGTCAGGGGAGGCAAGAAAAAAAAATGGGGGAAAAAAAAGGAAAAGAAAAAATCTTTTTCGGATAAGCATCAAAACAATGCCCTACCGTATTGCAACGCACCAAAGCAGTCAATGCAATACAAGAATAACTTAAAAAGGTTACCAACGTTTACTAAACTGTGGACGAGCTTTTGACTCTAGAATCTGGTGATGCTTCCCGTTTTAAGTGTCAGTTGACAGCCTTTCATTTTTAACCAAATGTGCACTCTGCTTTTCTGATTTTCCTGTCTTTTTCCGTGTCTCTTGAAATGTATCCGTTTTGATTCGTTGTTACTAAAGGTGAAACACGTTAAGAACAAATATTAACGATTTTGTCATAAATCGCATACTATTCATTCCTGAACTTTACCATCCGTTACTGAGCGCGCCCTCAGCGCAGCTGCAGCAGTTCCGTGTTCAAGCACACGCTATATCTTAACAAGGCTATAGCTTGCCGCAAAGCAAAAGTTATTACCATGAATGTGTCGGGGAGAAATAGTAAATAGATTTTTTAATTATTCATTAATAAACTTGTGTTTTCTGAGTCAGTGTTGTAAGGATGAAGGTACGATCCTGACTCGCCATCTCCTCTTTGGATGCGCCTTTAGAGAGAAATGCATCTTTACAGATTACATGAAATAGGTTTTGTTTTCGATTTGCTGTATTTCGTTAGGTTATAATTTAAAGCTTTCTATAGATATATGTATCATGTTTGTGAGGTATGTATTCGCTGACTTTCGGTTCATTTTTGTGAAGCGCTCCTGCTGAGACGACAGAAAGCGCATCATGTTTGTTTTCTTTAGAAGCACTGTTTGCAACGTTTTGTTGATATTGTGAGTGCACACAAATAAAAGTAGACCATTTACAGTTTGGAATGATGCATTATTCTTACTTTTATCAGCAAAATTGACGGAGTATTTAAAATGGTTTCTATACTGAAAAAATGTGATCGCGCTGGCGCCTCCATGTCCTGCAAAGCGGCTTTAACTTTCCACTCTCCGCACAATCGATTGGATATGCGCCTAATAGCACACATTTATCTAGGTCTAACGTTTAAACTAACATTGTTTTATACTTTAAGTGCTTTATATCTATAGATATTTTTTTAGGCAAGTCGTGATGATTTGAGAAGGCAAAATTAAATCAGACTGTTATCAGTCTTCCGCTGGCCGCTTTGTCGTTACTTTAAATATATATATATATATATATATATATATATATATATATATATATATATATATATATATATATATATATATATATAACAACAATATTTAACGAAATAAAATGCGTTAAAACGTTAAAATTAACTTGAAATTAACGAAATATAATCACTTTGCCACTGCTTACAAAACTGAACTATTTTAATAGCTGAAACAGTAGTATAAGCTGTTTTGGCAAAAGGGCGAAGAACGAATCCAGTATAAATATACAGATGTCATCCCGAAACATTGCACCATATAAAACGAACGTTTCATACAAATTCTGAACAGATTATAGTCCAGAAAGTGCGCAAACCTCGCTCACTTTATTATCACGTAAAAGCGTCACTCATCTCAGTTCATCGCGATCTCACAAGTTCTGTTATGATCAATGAAGCTCTCTAAACTACACAATGAGTCTGGCTATTTTGCCAGATCTTGAGTTGCTTTTGCTTTCGTTTAGTACCTCCGTACAACCGGGCCTGGGCATGGCAAACCGCCTCAGTTGCAGCGTGGCTGACAACGGGGATGACTAACCATCTGGGGGGGCAACTGCCCCAGACAGATAACTAAGACCACAAATAGTACCTGTAAAATAACAGAACATTAATGTTACAACAGAATTGCAACACCAAGAGGAGGTCTGTGCAAACCACTAACTACAAAGAATTATACCCTAACTTTCTGATTACAAAAAGGTTTAACAAACTTAAAAATAAATAAATAAATAAATAAAATTAAGTTGTTAAAAATAAAATACAACTTAAATAAATAAGAAAGCAGTGACTATTAAATGTAATACATTGCCTTCACAACGGATAACTAATCATGAACATTTTAAATTCAGTCATTGCTATGATGCAGCAGTTCTTTATGGTAGTAATTCTCTATAAAACTGCACTAAAAGTTGTGATCATTGTTTTACAGGCAAGAAATGCCACAGAGCTGAAAAAAAGGGTACAGAAAATCTTTGAGAGACTTCAACTTCAAGGCAAGCATGATCAAAAACTGACAGCTGCATACGTTCTTGGGATAACCAAAGATTCATCAAAGTCCCATGAGTCTTGTGCTGAAAAGGATCTGGTTCAGACTTTACTACAAAAACTACTGATGATGAACTACAGAGCAAGATATGTTAAAACTGAACAAATCCAAAATAAGCATATCACACCACAAAGACAAACTGACATATGTGAAGATGTTAATTTTTTTGAAGAAATGTCTTTTTCAAATGAAATAATGACCAAAACTGATGGGGTTCACCCGATGGATGTTCAGATGGCCGTGTTTCATTGTGCTGATGGCTTTCTGAAGCAGCTGATGGTGACTAAACTGTCCCAGTGTCAGTACGCTCTGCCTCTGCTTGTTCCTCATCCATTCACACGACAGATTGAGTTTCCTCTCTGGACATTCAGGCAAATCAGCAAGAGCTGGAAGATGAGAAACAACAATGACGAAATCATCAGTCAAAATCAGCCAATCTACAAGACACAAACTCCAATCGTGTTTTTCTTCAGGTTTGGCTCTATGTCTTCATCCAAGTCTCAGCTGATGAACAGTCTGATCAATGAGAAACACAACACGTTCTTCCACAGGAACTGCCCAGGCAGCAGCAGAACCAGAGTCCTGATGGATGGAGTGGTGGAGATCGCCTGGTTCTGCCCCTCTGGGAAAGACACAGATAAATTCACTGACTGTGTTGCTTTCTGTAATCTACACGGTGATGCAGCAGACCATGAGAAACAGCTGCAGATTCTCAATAAAATGGCCTCAGTCAATGTTGTTCTTCTACCACAAATTGACAGAAATGACAGAAGCATGATAAAAGTTCAAGAACTCTACAAGGACTCAAAGCCACTCATTTGTCTTTTTACAGAGGAAGTTTCAAATGTCACTGAGACACGGAAAGGAAAATACAAGATTGGTTTAAAAGACAGAAATCAGTCAGATGTATCTGAAGAACTCATAAAAACTATAAATGATTGTCTGTCAGAATCATCTTCCACTTTCAGGCTTGAAGATGTGTCCAAATTCTTAGACATCAGAGTAGATGAGGAAGATGATGATGACTGCAGAAGAGGAAGAGAAGCAGCACAGCAGATAATTAGTTTACTGAAGAAACAAGATCTGACAGAAATCAAAGAATCATTTCTGCCCTGTCAGGGGAAACTGTGGCATCAGTGGTGCCAGAAAAACAAAGAACTACATCGACCTCAAGCAGAAGACATAGAAATGGAAACGTGTAGAAAAAAGGAAGAAATGAAGAAAATCCGTAAACAGCAACATGAATCTGACACCAGTGAGTTTATGAAGCTCTTTACTAACAAAGTGAATTTGCATGGTTCAAACATGATGTTTTTCCTCAAATGGCTTGGAATTCTCCTAGATGAGCATACATCAGCTGATCTCTCTGCTCTGCATCAAAAATATGATGAACAATGGTCAGCAGTCCTAAAGCTGAAAGACAATCATGCTAAATCTAAACAACTGGCATATGAACAAGATCAACTTGAGGAGATATCTAAAGAACTCCAAGATGCAACCTTTGGTTTGGAGCACATTATGAGGGAGATTGGTCAGATTTATGAATCCTGTTCATCTGTGAATAAGAACAAGAAAGACCTGCAGATTCACTTCTCTTCCCTCCCGCATTTTGCAGCAGAGATGATGATCTCTGGATTTCCACTGGAGCTGATGGATGGAGATGCTGCTCATGTTCCTGTGACCTGGATCTCTGCTGTTCTAGATCAACTCATCCAGAAACTGGGAGACCAGAGAGTCTTTGTGCTGTCCGTTTTAGGGATTCAGAGCTCTGGGAAATCCACCATGCTGAATGCCATGTTTGGACTCCAGTTTGCTGTCAGTGCTGGCAGGTGCACCAGAGGAGCTTTCATGCAGCTGGTCAAAGTGTCAGATGAGATGAAAACAGAGATGAACTTTGACTATATTTTGGTTGTTGATACTGAGGGTCTTCGTGCTCTAGAACTCGCTGGAAGATCAACAAGAAATCATGATAATGAATTGGCCACATTTGTTGTTGGTCTTGGAAATCTGACCTTGATCAACATATTTGGTGAAAACCCATCTGAGATGCAGGACATTCTTCAGATTGTCGTTCAGGCCTTCCTGAGGATGAAGAAGGTAAATTTGACTCCCAGCTGTGTGTTTGTGCATCAGAACGTTTCAGACGTCACAGCTGGAGAGAAAAACATGGAGGGAAGGAGACGACTGCAGGAGAAACTGGATGAGATGACAAAACTTGCTGCTAAAGAGGAAGACTGTGATGTTGAATGTTTCAAAGATGTAATTTCATTTAATGTACGGAAAGATGTAAAGTATTTTGCTCAGCTCTGGGAGGGCAGCCCACCAATGGCACCACCAAACCCAACCTACTGTGAGAATATTCAAGAACTAAAGAAAACCATTATTTCCCAGTCATCAGGATCGCATGGAATGATGCTAAAAGACATAAAAGTTCGTATTAATGATCTCTGGGAGGCTTTACTGAATGAAAGATTCGTCTTCAGCTTCAGAAATTCTCTGGAGATTTCAGCCTACAGGAAACTGGAAAGAGAATACAGCAAGTGGTCCTGGAGTCTTCGCAGTGCCATGATGGAAACTGAGAACAAACTGCACAATCAAATAGAAAATGAAGCTATTCATGAGGTTGAGGAAACTTATCTTCAAGGAGAACTGAATAAAACAAGTGAAGAAGTGGAAAAATCAATGACTGAATTCTTTGAGAAAGACAAAGATAAAGATATACTGATTCAATGGAAAACATCATTTGAAATCAAAATCAAAGAGCTTCAGGAAAGTATTGTGAGAGAAACAAAACAGAAATTAAATGATATTCTTCAGCAGTGGAACCTGAAGAAAAAGATTGATGCTCAGAGGAAACATCATGAAAATACTCTCTATGAAAAGAGCAAAGAACGTGCCTTAAAACTCAAAGGCAAAGCAAATGATCAAAAAACACTGAAAGACGAGTTTGATTTGTTTTGGGAACAAAGTGTCAAGAGCATCATCAGAGACAGTCCTGCAATCAAAGACATTGACATAATGAAAGATGTGAGAAAGATCCTCATTAATGTCAATAAAAGTGCACCTGATAATGACCTAAACAAACACACTGATATTTTCTCTGTGCAGAGCTATTCAGATTATGTAAAGAAATCCAGTGGATTTGTCAGAAAAGCTAAAGAAGTGTTTGGTTATGGCCCTCTATCTAAAGAAGATGAAGCCCAAATAAGATCATTTGTCACAGATGTTGCCCTGAAGACAGACAAAATGATTCAGTCATTTAACATTTCAAAGATGGGCTACAACTTCAGCTACATTCAACAACTCACAGATTGCATCAAGGCAAGTGTAATACAACATCAGGAAGAAACAAGTAAATATGTGTTAAAGTCTAAATTCTTTATAGATTTGGTTCTTTCTATCTGTGAGAGAGCAAACAAGATGATCACTGACCAACACAGACAGTTCAGGGATGTCAATGATCCTGTAATATATGTTGAGAAGAAGAAAGAAGAGTACTACACAATTTTCCAGAAGCATCTACATGGTGCCACATCAGCTGCCATTTTTGGTGAGATCATCAGTCAGAAGCTCAAAGAGCCCATTGAGCAGAGTGTCTACAAGAAGACTGCCAGAGATTTAGCAGATGAAATGAGATCAAACTGTGAATCACTGAAGGGAAACAGATCAAATCTAGAGAAACACATCCTGAAGACACTGGCAGAAAAGGAAGATTTTGACAAATACATGAACTACATTAATAATCCAAGAGATCACTTACAGAGATTCATCAGAGATGAAGTCAGTCGGTACATCACTGATAAGTTCAGTGTCAGTGTTTTACCGAAGATGAAGGAGAACATTGATCTTCTGCAGCAGAAGATCATGAAAGCAGTACATGAATCTACTGAACGTGTTCAAGTGAACAGTGGAGATGTTAGTTTATGGTTGAAGAGTTTTACACAGCAGCTCTCAGATGTGTTGATCTTCTCTGAAAAAGACCTCAGTGGAGTGAAACATGATGATGTTGATGATTTCAAGCTCCTAGAAGATGTAATTAGAAAAGAACTTCCTACTATAATATCTGACATGAGCAACACAAAGACATTTCCAGTAAATCTGGACTCTAAGTACAGGCCAGATGAGCTTCTGATTAATCATTTCTGTCAGTGCTGTTGGGTTCAGTGTCCATTCTGTGGAGCCACCTGCACCAACACAATAGAAAACCATCCTGGAGATCACAGTGTTCCTTTCCATCGAGTGGATGGGCTTAAAGGATGGTACTACTATCAAACATCTTATCTCAGTGCTGATTTTTGCACAACTTTAGTGACAAGTAGAAAACAATTTCTTGTTTCTAATGCATGGATTCCATGCAACGATTATAGAAGAGCAGGAGGAGTTTATGCAAAGTGGAGCATCACCCCTGACCTCTCTGAACTGCCGTACTGGAAATGGTTTGTGTGCAGATTCCAGAAAGATCTGGAAAACTACTATAATAAAACATTCAAGAGTCATGGTGAGATTCCTGCCGAATGGAGAAATCACAAAAAAGAAGATGCTATTCAGAGTTTGGATCAATGTTTTTAATATAGACCAATTTAGAGTAGACGTCACAGTTACGTCACTTGCAACTGTGTGCGCATACTGGTTGCAGAAAAACACTGGTAACAAGTGGAGGTATATGTGTAAAATCTATGGAATAAGAGAAAAAAATATATTTTTTTGCCTTTTGATGTCAAAATCAAAATGCAAATATTTTTTTTATAGAATACTGTCGTCAAAGATGCCATTTGAAACTAAATGCAGACAGATTACTCCATTTTTAAAGCATTAATTTGATATAAACAGTAGTTCTACGTAATATTCACATATGCTGTTCATAGGGGACATATTGTATTAGCCCTACAATTACAGCAAGAAATATTATTAAACCTATTACTATTAACATTTTTACCGAACATTATTTATCTCACAACTCTCACTTCTTTTCTTGCAAATGTAAGTTTATATCTCATAATTCAGACTTTAGAACTTGATTTAACTCAAAAATAATGAGTCAGTTTTGGGGGGGAATGACGAGTTGTTTTTCTTTATTTTCTTTATTAGAATTGTGAAATATAATCACGGAATTGAGAGAATAAAGTAAGAATTTTGAAATATAAAATAAAATTGACCTTATTTCTTTTCTTTTACTCCATGGCTCCATAGACTGCCACTTGAAAACTATAATTTTCTGCTACGAGATAGGCTCCATCCACAAAAATCATCCCTGTTTCAGATATGTAAGACTATCCCACTATCTAACGTCAATTTCGTTGAATAACAGTGCAAACCAATAATTGGTCTAATATAAACTAATGGTACAGATAAGACTTAAACCCTCTTTTAAACCACTTATTCAAAGAACAATCTTATGTATAAACATACAATGCCGACCAAATTTAGAACAAATTGATTATTGACAAATTGATAATTTAGAAAAAATTTAAGGATTTAAAGATTCTTAATAGCAACCTGTGTGTGTTGCAGCTTTAAGAAAGCAACCATATATTTGTGTTTTTTTTTTTTTCAAATTTCACTAATTTTTATTAGCATTTGAAATAATTTATTCAATAATTTTATCTATTAACTGTAATATCATTTAACCATTAACTGATTTTCATTATATATATATTTTTTGTTTTCTTAATTATTATTTGTCTTATTCTTGGAATGTTTGCTATTGTTGTTTAATCTTAAGATTTGGGGGATGTGAAGCAGTAATTTTCTATTTTCTTGTCTTTGATATAATAAATCTTGTTGGATGTGTGCTGGTCAGACAAAGTATGAACAAAGTTCAGATGAAGCCAACAAAATCAGAATGAGCACTGAAACAGACATAGGGCTAACTACGATTATGCATAACATATCTCTTCCAGCTTCCAGTCTCTTCTTGGGCTAATAGAATAAAGTTAATACAGTTTTTGGTATGACAATATACTGTGCCACCTAATTTTGGGTAACAGCCAAGACTTTGTGTTAATTGGTTTTTGTAACCAGTAGTGTTTCCAGTGTAACTACTGTATACTTTAGACAGATACAATACTTATTTGAACTTATTTGCCATTATTATTATGCATTCATTTCTGTTTTAATTACTATTGTTATAATCAATAAAATTGGTTATCCCTTACACATATTTGACCTCTAACATTTCTTGTCTGCCAAGGTCACACTGTACTAGCATCAGACAAAACTCTGTTGATTGGGTGTGTGTCAAAACAGCTGTTTTATAAAGGAATATGATAAAGAGACTGGATCCAATTAGCTTCATGTAAAAAAAAAAAAAAAGCTTCATTCCACAATGAATGCTGGATGCCAGCATCATACAAAACTGATCCAGGGGGGTATTCCAGAAAGCAGGTTATGTGACATACCCCGGTATGTTTAAGGGTAAGCAAGTGGATAATCGCGACTTTCGGTTCCAAAAAACGGAGGTAACTTTCAGGGTATGTAAGTGGCCATAGCAACTTTCTCTCTAAAGATAACCTGCTACAGAGGAGGTTGTTTCAGGGTTAGCTTACTTTAGAGCTATCAGCGCATGTGTGCGTGACCGACTGACGAGACTCCAGTGGGCGTGACAGATTGCAGATTGGGCATATTATATATTGTTACAATAACCTTTCAAAAGCAAAACCAGCTAAAAGCCATCTCGGTCAAAAATTACATAATGATACTGAGTGAATGCTCCTGACACATAGCATACGTCCAGCAAATATAATATAATAAAATAAAAAAATATAATAAAATCGCTCAAGCAGGTCATTCGTTCTGAAATTACTCAAATTTTCTGTATTTTTCACCAGCATTTTACCCGCATTTAATTTACACATCTCATTTACGAAAATGTATAGACAAGAGGGATAAGATTAATTATTTGTTTCTTGGAGGAGATCAACAGTGGCAAAAAGACTGTCACCGTTGATCACAGTGGACCAACAGTAAATAACTAACAATCAATAAATAAATGATAAAAAATGCATAAATAAATAAATACCAAAAAAAAACCTTTTTACCATTTATAACTTTCAAAGGTTAAAATAGCTACATTTGTTGCTAGTTGCTTTGAAAAACAAATTTCTAGGGTAGCCTGAGAAATCACTAAATCTGGCAACACTGCAGGCTACCCGGACATTTCAGGATGTCCTGCCAAAAGTCACAAACCACCCCCAGCAGAACCAAGCACAAAGCTGCCTCCACTTACAACGCAGACCCTCACATCTCAGACCTTCGTTGTACTACCCCTAACCTCTTTTCCTTTTCAGCAGCCTCCAGCTCCCGTAGCGGACACTAGCACGATGTCGCCACTGCCCCGCCATCACCCCCACTCTTTCATCCTCCCTCTCGCATACTCACTCTTCCTTCTCTCTATCCTCTGCCATTCCCTACCCATCCCTCCAAACGCTCCCTCCTTGTAACCACCCCCCATAGCCAGCAGCATCAGGACTCAGATTATGTCAGAAGTGTTCAGAAGCCAGAGGCCTTCAAGACCTACATGCAGTCAGACCGCTTTCATAACAAAGAAGCTCACCGAATTCTCATCAGCCGACCCCTTTAACGTCAGTCTATCCCCATTCACTCGAACTTCAGACTTCAAATCATTAGCTAATGAGTATTTAAAGCAGATAACTGGAAGTTGAAGTACATAACGTTGACCACTGTGGTAATTAACATATGAATTTACATCATTAGTTAATAAAATAAGTTATAAATAATTCATATTCATAAATAATCTATGAATCATATAGAATGTTCATTAATTGCTGATGTAGTAATCATTAATAAATGGTTTAGTTCTTATAATTATACATTAACTTGTGATTATCTGTGCATTAATTAAACATGAATGAATGCATATTTGTATTGTAAAGTGTTGCCAGTTATCTTCATGTGGATTTATTAATGACTGTTAACCTTCATCTTCATCTTTGTGCATGTTTATCGACATAGTATTCATGATGGAAGTAATAGTTGAAATGTGTCTAAAAAGACACTGAAATAATTTCACCAAATTTTATATTGAAAACCAACAAACAAAATTAGCAGCACTATGCACTTTTGTGTATAAAATAATAACATTAACATTTAAAATGGCACCATATGACCACGAAAAAATTGTGATTTAAAAACATAACAATAGTATGTATTCTTTCATCAATATTACATTAAAAAAAGTCAATAAATATTATTTTAAATAATTTAAATAGCATTCATGCTGATAAGGGAAAGGTTTTTGGCTTGTTCCTCACTATGGTTTTTACTTTTCAGCAGGAGAAGGCAAAAGACCCCTTTTGACCTTGCCATTGTGATTTTTTTTCTGTGTATACAATCTCATAATATTGTAACACAGGAGTCGTGATGACAGAGTTGGGGATCCAAATGCAAGGCTGTATTAAAGTGGTCAAAACAGGCACAGTCCAACACCAGCAAACAGTACAATCCAAGGCAGAGGCATTAGAGTAATCCATGGAACAGGCAATGATCAGGGCAGGCAGTAATCAATCAAAAACAAGGAAGCAGTCAAAACACGAATTACGGTCAAAGCACTAAAGCAAGGCAAAACTAGGAAACTTGGAAAACAAGGAACTCATGGGAAACCAGGAAAACATACAAGCATTCAATCACCAGTGAAGTGTTTAAGTGGGTGTACATATTTTAAAGTCCTTCTAATGTGAGACAGCTCTGAACTAATGATGAGATCTGATGACAGACAGGTGATGCAAATGATGAGTCTGTGCAAAGGATTATGGAAAATGGAGTCCTGAGGAAAATGGCAAGAGTCTAGAGTGGAGTGCCCTCTAGCAAAGTTCACGGGCACTCCAGCTAGAGGTCATGACAGAGCCCCCAAGGAGAGGCTTCCAGATGCTCCAAACATAATAGACTAAAGTATAGGTGGGATACGGAGTGGAGGCAGAACAGGGGGAAGGATGGAGGGTCAGGTCCAGATGTCAAAAAAAAAAAAAAAAAAAAAGATTAATAGGCCCTATGTCTAACAAAAAATATTCAATTAATGTGCACTGACCAAAGAGTTTTTAGCCAGTTTCAGCCGTTCTGATAACAGCCAGTCGGTGGCGCAATTGTGAGCGCTTTGGTGTTTTTCCAGCTGAGATGCTTTGGTTGCTATGATTTAGGATATCCATTGTATCCAATTTATTACTAGCATGTCATTTTTAAGAATTTTACTAAATATAAAAAAATAATAACCAGTATTGACTTCTCCACGATTTACGCTGGGTAAATAGTGACAGTTTTACCCAGTATAGTTTTAGAATTATCAACACATCTATAAAAGAATAAATAAATAAAAAAGAGGACAAGGGCAAATGAACTTGTATTTATTATGGCAGTGCATCAAAATTCAGTGTCATCAGATTGATAAAAAAGAACACAGAACATTTTACACACCATGTACACATGGAAGGGAGCAGGTGTACATTTCTTTCATACCAACTAACATTTTGAAAATACGAAAATTTTCATGAATTCGGAAGTTCACGTCAGAATGGCTTTACGAGCCGTTATTTTCTCTCTACAGAGACAGAACTTGTACTACACTGTAAAAAAAAAAAAAAACATTTGTTGAGTCATTTTAAAATAATTTGTTACCCTGTTGCCTTTAAATTTTAAGTTTAGTCAACTCAAATAAGTTTAGTCAACCTGAAATGTTAAGTTGTACTTAGTACAACTTAACATTTCAAGTTGAATAAACTTTTTTTGAGCCGGGTACCAAATTATTTTGAGTTGACTCAACAAATTGTTGTTTTTTACAGTGTACAGAACTAGTACTTCAGAAATATAAAGTTGTAGTGAACTAACCTACATTTACTGGTTCATTCTTCATGCTGCTCCAGAATAAGTTGCATATTTGAGATGATTGAAGTGAATGTGACTTAATTTTAGTCTCAAGCTGAGCACACAGAGCATCAGATCAAACAGCATTTGAGAAGCTTCATCAGTTTCTCAGAAGAAGCTACAATCACTGCACTGAGGGAGGAAGAGGAGCAGAAGTAGCAGATGATGAAGGAGAAGCTGGAGGAGATCAACAGACACATCTCAGCTCTTGCACACACAATCAAAGACACGGGAGATGATGAAAGATGAGTGAACTGCTGGTGTCTCTGGTCTCTCTGTTTCTGATCCAAATCCACTGCAGTTCTGACTCCTGAATGTTCTTCCAGAGTCCAGATCTCACAGCTGGATCCACAGACGCCTTCTGGAGCTTTGATTCATGTGCCACGTTACTTGGGAAACCTGCTGTTCAGAGTCTGGAAGAAGATGCAGGACATTGTCCAAAACAGTGAGTATAGAGAAGATCTATGCTGTCACTACTTATTAATTTCTATGAATGTGCAAACAGTGATTGACGTGATTGACGACTGTAAAACTCAGAAAACAATTCAATAGCATCAGGATACATTTTAACTGGTTTATAAGGCACACATGATCCAAATTGGCCATTACACTATCTCCAGCGGTAGAGCTGTGGAGGTTGGTATCGCCTTATACAAGAAAATCTGTGAACTGTCTGACTGAAAATGAGCTGGGAGATTGTCCGAGTTTGAGTGTGCATGCAACTAATGGTGTGGAAAAATAAGTTTAAAATGCAGAATATTGGTTATTTAAAAATGTTTAAGCCATAATTGTCAGTTATTTGTGAATTAAATCAGCTGTAAACGAGTGTGCTGTTTAAACCCATCGTGTAAGTATCCAGTGTCTCCAAAGTGCTGGAATGTGTACATGGGGTATGTTTCACCATAGGGATAGGCTACTTTCAATTCAGTTCAATTCAATTCAAATTTATTTGTATAGCACTTTTCACGATACATATCGTTGCAAAGCAACGTTTTTACAATACATGTAGTAGTAGCTTACTAGTGGTGACTATGTCAAGCTGATGTACATATGGCAGAGATGTGTGGTAAAGATCAATCAGTGACGCAATCAAACAGACAAAGAACACCATAAATTAGTAGCAGAATTCGGTAGTGCTGTATGTTGTTTCAGGGTTGGCATCATCTGAAGTCCTCTGAGGGGTTGGCATTTAGGCTAGGTGAAAATGCATAGGTATTAATTTGTGTAATTGTAATATTATTTACACAAATTAATACCTATGCATTTTCCCCACTGCCATAGCAGTTTCAAATTAAATAAAACAAGGATATTCAAATAGATTTCTTATTTCATTGTTTACTCTAATAGTCTGGCAAGCAGTCAATCACCAGCCAATTTATTTCTAAAAACATTATTTTTACACTGCCCTCCAAAAGTTTGGAAACACCCTAGAAAAGTGGGGGTTTGGACAATATTGGCATGAATCCTTTTTAATTTGATAAAGTGATAATTTTGCACTGATAAGGGTGTGCAAAAGGCCCTTTTCATTTAAATGTCTTTTATTATAATAGTTATAATCACATTCAGTTTATTCTAGTTAGTGCGTAAACTGAGTAGGCGTGGTTATCAGAGAGTCTCGTAAGTTCAGAGAGATTAATAAGAAATCAGACGCAGCAAGGGTGGAAAGACGAAGAATATGTCCAATGGCTGTTATAGACGATCAGAGTGAGTTTGATTGAAGCCTTCGAGCTAATTCCTTTTCCGCGCGGATGGTCGACTGATGCTAACCACACACACACCCACACACATATCACGAATCTCACGAATAATTCAAGTACTATCAGCACTTCATACATCCAGCGCATCACTACACAGAGGAGGACATATCTACGGACACCTATCTTGTCAAGTCTCCGCGTGAGGATTACAACGAGTCCAATTATCAGTCCGCATCTATCTCTTCTTTCAAGTAGACGATTCCCTGAAACTATTAGGACTCATCAGAACTAAGGACTACCTCACGGCAAGATCTAAGTACCACCGAATCTTTCTTTGTGCATCCTTTCTGTGCATATTGTTCTTTGTTTTAATTGTTTATTGTTGCGCAGGCCTGCAGTTTGTATTTTATTTATACCAATGTGCATTCCTGTATAGGATTTACATTTCCGGTTGCGTAAACAATACATTGGGTGAATCATAATTCATGGCTCTGGCTCTTTACTGCTCTCTTGGTCACTGGATGTTAATTAGGTAATCGGCCTTCTAAAGTGATTGGTATCGTAACAGTAAGCAGCGCATTGTACAGTCTCGTATACAAAGGGAAAACACAAACTACAAAAAATATTTTATTACATAAACAGTTTATACATAGAAAAAAATTACATTTTCAATTCATCAAAATATCCTCCATTAGCAGCTATTACAGCTCTGCATAATCTGGGCCTAAATTCATTGTATTCTAAACTTAACTGGCAATCAATTGTTGAAGCTATTAAGGTGTGCTGACCCAAAAATCTTTTAAAAACTTGGGCCAACCAGTAACCAGGCATCAAAGCTGGCAAAGAGGCATGTCTGACTTTGACATGTATATATTGCCATTATTATGTAATCAAAATGAAAATTATTATTGCTGGTCTTCAATGATAATGTCAAGTTACTTTAATGTATTTGCACCAAAAAATGATAAGGATTTATGTTGATATCGTCCAAAACCACACTTTGCCAGGGGTGTTTCCAAAATTTTGGAGGGCAGTGTATAGGCACAGTGTGTGCTGAAAAGTTAAAAGCTTTATGTTGCCATATAAACTCTATATCATATACTATATAATAATACAACTTGTTTGTCCACAGTTTGAAAGTAGCAGGACAGTTTTTTTATGACTAAATTACTGACTATATTATTAAATAATAATAACTCAATAAGAAAAACAAAATGTTCCAAAATATTGCTTCTTGAGAAAATGTGGCTTCCAGTATCAAGTTAAGCACTAGGAAAGCATCTCACAAGTGCTCTGTCAGTACCTGATGCAGTAATCGAGAAATCACACAGAATGTTTACAGTTCTTCATCTACAGCACAAATCAAAACAGGTCTAATTGTTATATTGTTAACTATCCCATATTATCAGTTATTCACATAAGACAGACATACTAAATCACATATTCAACACTCAAAACTCAGTCTTTGATGTAATGCACCATTAAACACTGATTTTTTTTTTTAAAAAATGAGTGTGCAACTAACAGCACTGACAGTGATTAATAGGGTAAGTGTCATGACATGACATAATAATGTGTGTCTGGTTCACTCTTGATCATTATATGAACATCAGAAATGCAGCTGCTGATTGTGTCTCATCAGCTCCTGTGATTCTGGATCCAAACACGGCTCATCCATCTCTCATCCTGTCTGATGATCTGACCAGTGTGAGTTGGAGTGACAACAAACAACCACTTCCTGATAATCCAGAGAGATTTGACATCACTTTGTTTTGGCTTCAGAGGGTTTTAACTCAGGAACACACTGCTGGGATGTGGAGGTTAAAGAGAGTCTATGCTGGCATCTTGGAGTAACTACAGCATCAAACCAAAGGAAGGGAGATGATTTATTTGACACTGGCCTCTGGAGTGTGCAGCACGGACTGGCTGATTACTTTGGTTTTTCGGTTAAACAGAATCTTCAGAGGGTGAGAGTTGATCTGAACTATGACAAAGGAACAGTATCATTCTCTGATCCTGTAACTAACACACATCTACACACATTTACAACCACCTTCACTGACACTGTCTTGCCATTCTTCTATAGCTTTTCCCCTCTGAAGATCTTACCGTTGAATAGTGTGTAAGCATTACACCTTGTAGGCCTGGATCTTCCTGCTGTAGCTTTTTTTTACTGTTTATGAACACACAAATGTGCCCTATATGCCCCTAAGAGCTA
>NW_026128243.1:0-11437 GCF_022985175.1 Labeo rohita
AACAATCTCTGAAAAAAAAAAAAAAACTCCAAAAAATACAATATAAAATACACTCATGATATATGACATTGAACAACAAACATAATCTTTAACAATTTAAATTTTACAACATACCGGTAAATAAATCAAAAATATATATATTTTTTAAATCTCTGGAAAAAAGAAAACAAAACATCTCTCCAAAAAATACATCCAAATACACTCATGGCGTTTGTGTTGTCGACGCTCTTAGGGCTCTTGCAGCCCCCCCCCCACCGGATACGAGGCCCAGCCAACGCCCAGGAGGACCAGGCCGCCCCAGACGCCCCCCCGGGATGTGCCGGAGCCCGCCCCCGCGCCCTAGCCACACACCCGGAGGCCCCGGCAGCACCCCCCAACCCCCCACCCCACCAAACCTCCTGGCCACCCCCTCCAACCCCCTCCCCACCAACCCACCAGGCCACCCCCCACCCTCCTCCACCCTCCCTTACTCCCTCCACGCAACCCACCCACTCACCTGCTCATCCACTCACCCATATTCATCCAACCCACTTTCTCAGTCACTCACCCGCTCAAACCCTTTGACACCTACTCACTCATTCACCTCCATCCGACCCACTCGTCCATTCCCTCACACACACTCGCTCTCTTACTCATTCTCCTCAATCTAACCCATTCATCCATCCTCTCACTCATTCACTCACTCACAGACATTCTGGGCACTTGATTCTCTCGCTCATTCACTCCCTCCACCAAATTCTCTCACTCATTCCGTGAGCTCAGCTCACTCACTCCCCCCTCCCTCGACCCAACACACTCTCCTACAGTATCCTTGACTCACCCCACCAAACTCACTCCCCACACCACCCCGCACACTGACTTGCTCAACTCAACTCACTAAACCACCACTTATTCGCCGACTCACTTTACACAGCTCATTCATTCCTTGAACCTGCGACTACCCGCCAGCACCGGCCAGACAAGTACCAAAGGTCCCCATCATCCCGACAGGACCCCGCACCACCATAGCCCCCCAGAGAGTCCCGCAATCACCGCACGCCACCACCACCCTGAGACCAAGCCACCTAGAGGCGGTGGCCTCCACCCACAAGGTAGCTAAGGAGCCAACCTTACCCCCAGGACAAGCCCCCCACCACCACCACCCCACCAGGACCTGCAGATCGAGGTCCCTACACTTGTGTTCCCAGTTCAAACCAAACTTAGCGCATAAATATGCCATGCAGGACCCATATATGTGTCCCCAGATCAAACCCATGCCCACTTGGCCCATAAATATCCCATTCAAGACCCATGTATGTGTTCCCAGATCAAACCCATGCCCACTTGGCCCATAAATATGCCATTCAAGACCCATATATGCATTCCCAGATCAAACCCATGCCCACTTGGCCCATAAATATGCCATTCAAGACCCATATATGCGTTCCCAGTTCAAACCCATGCCCACTTAGCCTATAAAAATTCTATGCAGGACCCATATGTGCATTCCCAGTTCAAACCCATGCCCACTTGGCCCATAAATATGTCATGCAAGACCCATATTTGTGTTCCCAGTTCAAACCCATGCCCACTTGGCCTATAAAAATTCTATGCAGGACCCATATGTGCATTCCCAGTTCAAACCCATGCCCACTTGGCCCATAAATATGTCATGCAAGACCCATATATGTGTTCCCAGATCAAACCCATGCCCACTTGGCCCATGCCTGTCCCTTATGGGGCCCATGTAATCAGCTCATATGGGCTTCCTATGTGGCACTCATACTACAAAACCTACATGGGACCTGCTGATTTCACCCAGCCAAAGCCCATGCCCACACAGTTCCCATGGAACCCGTAGTTAACCCATCTGGGCCCCACATGTCATTGCTGGCTGGGTAATGAAATGTTGGAAAGCAGCTGGACTGTTACAGAGGCCGAAGGGCATAACGAGGGTCTCATAGTGACCGGTGGGGGTTATGAATGCCGTCTTCCACTCATCACCCTCCCTGATGCGTACCAGATTGTATGCGCTCCGTAAATCCAACTTCGTGAAGAAGTGGGCACCAGAGAGGGCGTCCAGGGCGGTGTTGGTAAGAGGGAGTGGATGACGGTTCTTCACGGTGATCTGGTTGAGCCCCCGATAGTCAACGCACGGTTGGAGACCCTCGTCCTTTTTTTTGACAAAGAAGAACCCCGCGGCCACGGGTGAGCTGGAGGGTCGGATGGTACCTGAGCGAAGACCCTCCGCCACGTACTCCTCCATCGCCAGTTGTTCTTGGGCCGACAAGGAGTACAGATGGCCGTGGGGCGGTACCGCACCCGGCACGAGATCGATAGCAAGATCGTAGGGGCGATGAGGAGGCAGCCGAGCCGCGCTACGCTTGCTAAAAAACTCGGCCAGGTCACGGTACGGGACGGGGATAGCTTCACGGTCGACATCGGGGGCCTCGGACTCCCCCGAACACGTCCCAACCTTGGCCCGGAGACAAAGCTCCTGACAGGTCGCACCCCAATGAATGATACGGTTGGAAGTCCAGGAGATGAGAGGGTCATGGGTGATGAGCCAGGGGTGTCCAAGGATGATGGGTGGTGCAGGAAGCTTGGTGACATAAAGTTGGATGCTTTCTGAGTGAGAACCGATGGTTAGGGTCAATTCTTGAGTGCGGTGAGTGATGGGGCTAGAGCTAAGGGGGCGACCGTCGAGGGCGGTGACGTTCAAAGGTTGGGATAACACCTCGGTTACAATCCCCAGCTGGGCAGCGTAAGCCTGATCGATGAAGTTCCCGGCTGCACCCGAGTCAACGAATGCGGTGGTCTCGATCCGTTGGTGGCCCATGAGGATTGATACCTGTAGCAGCAGCCAGGAAATGACAGACTTAGGGTAGGTTTTCACAGCGGTGGGACCAGATGAAGACCTCCCCCTCTTCACCTGGTCTGTCCGTTTCCCGGCCGAAGAGGGCAGATAGCTCGGTGATGGTCCGGGGAGGCGCAATAGGCACAGAGGCCCTCGCGGTAGCGTCTGGCCCTCTCTGCCGCTGACAAGGAGGTGCGCCCTATTTGCATGGGTTCCCCGGCTCCGGTCGAGTGGGTCTCTGAGGCGACTGGTGGAGGTGGTGGAGACGCAGCGACAGCATGGGAGGCAGATGGTTCTGGTGTCCTCTGATAGCCGGTGGATCCTGTAAATGAACAAAAAACAGTTTTAGTGGTGTGACTCATCCGCTGATCCACCCGGAGGGCCAGCTGTATCATGCCCTCCAGGGTGTCAGGGAGCTCCCGCACAGCCAATTCGTCTTTGAGACGGGTGGAAAGTCCTTCGTAAAAGGCTGTGCGGAGAGCGGCGTTCGACCAGGTGGTCTGTACTGCAAGGGTGCGAAATTCAGTGGTGTATCTGCTGACGCTGCGACTCCCTTGCTTGAGGTGGTAAAGACATGAGTCGACCTCCACCTCGCTCTCAGGATGTTGGAAGACGGTTCTGAGTTCGGTGGTGAATGCAGGATACGAATGTGCGATGTCTCCCTCGGCCTTCAGAACCACCGTAGCCCACTCGGCTGCCTGCCCCGTAAGAAGTGAGGTGAGAAGAGCGATCCTGCTGCAGTCAGTGGGGTAACGTGAAGGCTGAAACTCAAAAACCAGATTGAGATTAGTGAGAAAAACATCGCATTTGTTTCCGGACCCATCCCGTCCGGAAGCGATATCTTGGGATGACTGGCAGGGGGAGGTTGGCGGATTGGTTCGGTGGGAGGAGCCTGAGCAGCGGCCAGGTCATCATGGTCCGCCTGCAGGGCGGTGAGATCCGAACGGAGGATCATGCACTCCACCCGCAGATCCGCGGTCTCGGTGCGCAGTGCGGTGATCTCCGTCCGGAAATTCACCAGCTCCTGCCGCAGACTCATAATTTCCACAGCCTGCTGTCGGATCACTCCCACCAGCTGTTCCAAATCCGCCGGGACCATCTCGGGACCAGACATTCTGTCACGGAGGCAAGACAGGAAATGAAAGATCGAGGAAAGGTCCCTGTGTTGCGTGACGGAGAGCTCGAACGTGGATATGCACGAACGAGCAGGTTAACCACGCGTTTGATCTGAGAACGCTCCAGCAAAGTAGTTGAGATTCCCACCAGGAAATCCGCGTTCTCACACGCACACAGACAAATATACAAAAAGCTCAGAAGAGCGGTACTCACGTGAGTTGAGTTGATACGGGAGAAGAGGCGACCTTCAATGGAGTCCAGCATGAACTCAATGTCTGGTGCCAACCAACCTTTACTTCCTGTTTATATACCCACGGAGATTACTTCCGGGACCTCGTGACCTCGCGTGATCCGGTGCGTGTGACATAATTATTCATGAGGCTGCGTATTCTTATCCGATGAGAAGACGCTTTGCCTAATTGTTCACGACAGTGTGTGCTCATTTGCTATGACAGAGGCTTCAGACTGTGAGATTGTGTATATTAACTGAGAGAAACGTTCATGGATGAAGGAGAGTGCTGTTTTTGTTTGCTTTGTAAGAGTTGGGCACAAACGCGATTCATTCATAGATTGTGTGTAATAGTGGATTTTACAACTCCTTGATGCAACCCATCAAAAGGATTATAAACGTTTTAAAGTTTAATAGTTAATAGAGGTGTAACAGTGCATTCATATGTTCTCGATGCAGTGCAAATATGTCATGAATCCGGTGCTGCACACCGGTCTGCTCACCACCAGAGGTCGCCTGTCCATTGACATTACACAGACTGTTGCACCACACCCCGGACTACCTTTCCCATGTTCTACCGCACTCACAGCTGCAGCCAATCACGAACTGCATAAATACGAGACCCTTCCCACTATTCTGGATTGCGTTTAGCACTCTTGATGTGTTAGCTGCCATACAGAGCCTCCTAGTTAATTCCTTGTCTTGTCCAGTCATGTTTCCTTGTCAGTTTATCCTAGTCTTGTTTTTTAGTCTGGTATATCATCTTATCTGTCTTCAGCCTGCCCTGGACCTTTCGCCCATCATAGATTTAACCCTTTGCCTTGTCGTCCGGACTTTGCTCGTGCCTCGTATGAACTCTAGCCTGTCTTATTGGATCATCCCTTTTTCCTCGCCCCTTGGATTACGTTTGCCGCTGATCAACCCTTGCCTGCCTACGTGTGACCATGTCTTCGTTTAAATACAATAAAGTTTTGCATTTGGTCCGCCCGCTTCCTGTCTTGCTTCCGTTACAAAATGGCTGTGCATTTATTTGTGTTGGTAACTCAATGGGAGCGAAATTAAACTGTATGAACCATCTGAACCCAGAGTTGACTCTGAGAGGGGTGTGTGCAATACGTAATGTAATGTCAGACAGCGACATTGATACATACCGAGTCACGCTATTTACACTGCATCGAAGCTATATGATGCACTATTTTACCTCTATTAACTGTGGCTTTAAAAGCGTTATAATCACTTTGATAGTCGAAATCACTGACCCGCAATCTATGAATCGCGTTGTCTTAGCAAGCAAAACCTTTTCTCGGTAATACACAATCTCACAGTCTGGCCCCTCTGCTCACATAGCAAATGGCGCACACACAACCAAGGTGAGGCTGGCTCTCGCTCGGACCGCAGCCTCATGAGCCAACTGGCCAGTGCCCAGCAAAATCTGGTATGTGGCTCCGTGAAGTATCCTGGGAAATGTTGTGGCCAGGCATTGAGTTCATGCTGAACTCCATTGAAGACCTCTTCTCGTATCACTCCAACTTCACGTATTCCGCACAACTCAGCTTTTTGTATATTTGTCTGTGTGTAGCGTGTGGCAGTGAAAATGGCTAGTTGCTCAGATCCAAGCAGCGTCATCTAGGTTCGTGCCGCTATCACGTTGAGCTCCGTCAGAGAGACCACCCGATCTTTCATTTCCTGTCTTACCTCGTGAGCAAATGTCTGATCCCGAGCCAGCAGCTGGGCGTTGATCCGACAGCAGGCTGTGAGAATTATGAGTGCGGCAGAGGCTGGTGGGCCGGGCCGGAGATCACCGCACTGCGCCAGGCTGAGTCCTGCGTGGTGAAGATGCATGATCCGGGTCATCCGCCCTGCAGGCGGACCTGGCTGACTTCCCCGGGCTAATCCGCCCAACTCATCCCAAGCCATAAACTCGGGCGGATAATCGAAATAAGCTGCGTGTTTTTCTCACTAATCTCAATCTGGTTTTGGTCCTTCATTTACTGACTACGGGCTGAGACTCATAATTCTCACCTCACTGGAGCAGGCTGCCGGGCGACGGTTCTGAAAGGCCGAGAGACTGCTCACGTGCAAACTGCATTCTGCCCGAACTCAGGGCTGGATCTCCAACATCCTGAGCCGAGGTGAGAGTCGACACTGATGTACAGCAGTCACTAGTCGCCTGCAGTGGACCACCTGGTCGAAGCCGCCGCTCTCGCCGGCCTTTTGCGGCCGTCTCAGAGCGTGGCTGTCTTATCCCCTTAGTAGCTGGCCTCGGGTGGATCCGCGTGTCACACCACCAGCTCTTTTTTTTTGTTCTCGGCCCCGAGATCACCCATCTGCTCTTGCCTCCCAACAAGCTCATCTCCCACCACCTCACCAGTCGCCTCAGCCCGCTCAAAGCCATGCAAGCTGGCGCACCTCACTGTGGCAGAGGCTGGCACACTCACGCGAGTCTCGGTTATGCAGGCGCTATCTGCCCTCTTCGCTGCGAGCTTTTGGGCCAGGCTGAAGAGGTGCTCACCGCTGTGGCTACTGAACTGTCGTGGCTGCTGCTACGAGTATCCCTCATGGGCCGCCAAGTCGAGACCACCGCGTCGTTGACACCGAATGCCAAAACCGATCTTCGCTTGCGCTGGCGGATTATGGCGAGGTGATACAACCTTTGAGCGTCACGTCGCCCCCTAACCCCATCTGCTCACCGCTCCAAGTGACACAACCACATCATTTCGAAAAGCATCCAACTTATGTCTCAAGCTTCCTGCACCACCATCATCTTGGACACCCCTGGCCTCATCACCCATGAGCCTAAATGCTCACAGACTTCCAACGTATCATTCATTGAGATGCGTGAATCTCAGACAGAGTGGGCGTCAGCCAGGCGGGCTGACCGTGGCTCCGTCCCGCTACCGTGCCTGGCCGGATTTTTAACAGCGCTCAACTCTCTATCACCCTACGTCTTGCTATCGATCTGATATGCCTGTACTCCTTAATGTGCTCAAACAACTGGCGATAGTGCACGTGGCCGGGCATGCGGCTTTCAGGCTACCATCCGACACCATCTTTGTCAAAAAAAAGGACGGGTGCTCCCAGCCGTGCGTTATATCGAGTAACCAGATCACCGTGAAGAGCACCGTCATCACTCCCTCTTACCAACACCAGCCCTGGGCACTGTGCCCTCTTCACGGATTGTTTGCGGGCTGCCCTATCTGTGCGCAGCAGGAGAATGACGTGAAGAGCGGCATTCGAGACCTCGTGTATTTGTCCAGCTGCTCCAGCTGTTTAGCCAGCAATGTCTGGAGTTCCATGACAGGCGCAGATGAATCACGGGTCCCCATGCCAGGCACAACATGAAAGTGCACATGAAGCCCATATGAAGTTACATGAGCCCCAAAGACAGGCATGGGCCAGAGTGGCATGATTGTCTGGGGCACACATGTATGGGTCTTGCATATTTCCATGACCCATGAGCCCGAAATGGGCATGGAGACTGGCTGAAATACTGGGTCACTGCATAAATTTTTATGAGCAAGTGAGCAGCATATGAGTGCTGCATGACACCATGGGCGAAGTGAGCATGGGGTTGAGGCTGAGTGCTGGAAGCATATATATGAATATTGTCGGTATGGAAATTTGATACCAAGGAAAAGTATATATGCTTGAATGGCATATTTGCCTGGGCCAAGTGGCATGAGTTTGATCTGAGGTACACCATGGTGGCGAATGGTTATTTATGGGCAAATGGGTTTGTCTGAGGACACATGGGTCTGCATATTTTTGTTTATAACCGCTGGGTTGTGTGTGATGTAGGCTCGCCCTTGTGGTGGAGCCACGCCTCACAAACTTCAGGGTGGCGTGCGACGACTCTGGTATGATGATTAGCGTTCCTGTAGAATTGATGAGGACCTTTGCCTGTGCCCGGCCGTGCTGGCAGTGAAACAAGGTTCAGGGCGGAGTCGTGCTGTGAAGTGTTCAATCAGTTGGTTGAGCAAGTCGAGCAATGTGACTGGTATGAGTCGAGAAGAAGGAGTAGTGAGCTGAGCTCAGTAGTAAGCTGATGAGGAAGTAACATCAGAATGCCCGAAAATGTACGTGAGTAAAAACCCCAAAAAAACTTCCAAGTTTTTTAACCCAAAAAAGTGTTGGGAAATTTACGAAATCATTTTTTTAAAGGGCAAAAAAGGATTTTTTTTTTAAAGAAAAAGGCCGAAATGTAACCCAAAAGCCCCGGGAAAACCCGGGGGTTTGGGAAAAAAAAAAATTTTTTTGAAAACCTCCCAAAGGTTCCCTTTTTTAAGAAAACTTAAAAGGGGAAAAACAAGGGGGGTTTTAGAAAAATTTACCCCATTAAAAAAAAAAAATTTTGAACCGGGGAAACCATGAAAAAAAACCCACAATCCCCCCGGGAACTTTGTTTTTCCCATTTTAAAAAAAACCCAAAAAATTTTTTTAAAACCCCCTTTTAAAGGAAGGGAAAACCGGCAAAAGGGGCCACGGGGTAAAATTCAAAAAATTTTCCTGGCCCCAAATTTAAATGGAATTGTTCATCGGGCCCCCCGGGGTTTTCGGCCACCTTGAGGGCCCCAAAGGTTTTTTTTTGTTTTTTTAAATTTAAAACTTTATCACCATATTTTGTTTCTTTAACGTAATTTCCCCTTTTTTTTTAAACAAAACATCGGAAAACCCTTTTTAAAAAAATTGTTTTTTTTTTCCCCGATTGCTAGCTTTCCCTTGCGACCAGCGGTTGATTTTTTTTTATTTTTCATTCCATTGTTTCTCACTGTTATTGCTTTTGGGAATTTGTCCCCCTTTGGGGGAGGGTTACGTTCGAGCTGCACTCGTTGCAGCTGGAGGCCGTGGAGAAGCAGATCCAGGAGCTGTTGGTGAGGCAGACCCGAGGCTGAGAGCGGAGTAGGTCCTCCCGGGTGAGGAATGGTTATACAGCGCGTGCTAACCTCTACTGACCACCTCTACTCCGATGTGCTTCTCTGCACAGCTCCCGTTCACCCTGGGCCCGCGATCTTCCCAGATGTCCTTCACTCCGGCGCCGGGACACCACGGACCCTGGGTGCAGCAGCAGCGGAGCGAGCTGAGCCCGGCGAGGACCTGCGCCCCTCCGCCGCCTCCGGTCTTCGAGATCTCCACCGGAACAGCTTTATTCCTCTACCTTGAGACGGAGCGCGACTCTTGATCGTCGGAGACTCCATTGTCATTACGTCCATGCTACCTTAGCTAAGGTAAAAGTGCATTCTGTTTTCCTGTTGCTCACGTTCTCGATGTTTCTACGCGATATAGCAATCTGAAGGGCCGGCGAAAGTCGGCGCGATCGTTCACGCGCGGGGGTGGGCAGTCAAGCTGACAGACGGAGGTTCTGAGGGACTTCAGCAGCCTGTTCGAGACGGTTCGCAGCACGTCGCCCGCGACGAGGATCATAGTGTCAGGACCGCTTCCCACGTATCGCGTGGGCACGAAAGAGTTCAGTAGACTTCTTGCTCTAAATAGTAGTTTATTGACATGGGTGTAAAGAACGTAACTGCTCTTTGTTAATAATTGGAATCTTTCTGGGAACGTCCTAGGCTTTGTGCCGATGGCCTGCCCAGCAGAGTGGGCGGAGCTGCTGTCGGACAACATCCTCCAGGACACTACGCTCCATTTGACCTTAGTAAGTACATTCTCAAATGATTGCTATGATGGCTTTTGTTCTGAATGCTTAAATGATAATTACTTGCACTGTCAATCTATAAGACGTGTCTGTTCCTCGAATAGTGAGGTCAAAACATAAATTTAATGCAGGATCTAGAAAAAAATCTGATTGTAATTAAACCAGAAAAAGCAAAATACACGAACAGAAACCATTTTTTTAAGCTTGGGCTCCTAAACATTAGATCACTTGCACCCAAAGCAGTTATTGTGAATGAAATGATCACAGATAATAGTTTTGATGTACTCTGCTTAACCGGAAACCTGGCTAAAACCTAATGACTATATTAGTCTAAATGAGTCTACTCCACCAAACTACTACTATAAGCATGAGCCCCGTCAGAGTGGTGCCGTGGTGGTGGTGTTGCAACAATATAGTGATATTCTCAGTGTTACTCAGAAAACAGGATACAGGTTTAATTCATTTGAAATACTTTTGCTTAATGTTACTCTGCCGAATCTGCAAAAGAAATCTCTCCTATCTCTTGTTTCAGCTACTGTGTATAGACCATGGGGCCATATACTGGGCCTCTAAAGAATTTGCAGAATTCCTTTCCAGAACTGTGGTTAATTTTGATAGAAGTGCTAATTGTCGGTGATTTTAACAATCACGCTGATAATACAAATGATGCGTTAGGACTTTTTTTTACTGACCAATAAACTTTTTTTGGAGTCAAAAAATTTAGGGCCCCTCATCGTTTTAATAAACGCTAAAATTTATAGCAGGGAAATTGATCTTAAAAGATATCGTCCCAAAGGTGATGTTTCTGACCATTTCCCACGTTTTGGCAAACTTTTTTTCCCGCCACCAAAAATAGTTTAAAAAACCCCCGATTTTCCCAACTTCTGTGCCCCCTTAAACACAGGATCTGACAAATGACTAGCAATATGGGCACCATCTTCTCCCCATATTAGAAGCTGTTGCCCCCCTCAAAATTTAAAAAATTTGGAAAAACGTATTGCCCATGGGGAAAAAGTAATAATTCCTAAAAAAAACCCCAATCTTGGGAAAAAGGGAAAAACTAACTTTGGGAAATTTTAGAATTGCATGGAAAAAAAGTTTTCCCGATACAGACAGGCTTTAAAGCTGCTGGGCTGACTTTTGGGCTCAAAAAAAAAAAACCAAAGGTTTTTTTTTAGACAGTGGCTAGATTAACAAATAACCAGGGCCCACCTGATCTAAAAATTCCTTTACAGTTTAATAAAAATGACTTTTAATTTCTTCACTGAAAAAAGTCATCAGAAATCAAAACCAAAAAACTGCATCTAAAATGTCCTTCTTTTTGCACCCCAAAAAAAACTGCGTCTTTTCCCTATGGCAGGAAAGGAAAAAACTCATCACTTTCTAAACCAACAGCCATTGCCTCCCCAAAAAAAAGCCTTAAAAATTTTAATTTTAAAGAGGTGAAAACCCAACTGGCTTTTGAAAAAAACCCTAATATTAATCAAAACCCTTTTAAACTTCCTTTTTTCTTTTAAAAAAAGGTCCGGTCCTTGCAAAAAAAAAACTTTAAAAAAGGCGGTTGGACCAAAACCCTGCCGTTAAAAAACCAAAAAGCTAAAGGGGC
>NW_026128244.1:0-5133 GCF_022985175.1 Labeo rohita
ACCTGTTTGCCATTGTCTGGCCCTCACCTGTTTCATGACCACGTCTCTGAATAAAGCTTGCAAATGGATACGCTCGTCTCTCGCCTTCACTCCTTAACAGTTTAGTTATTCTGCATTATATTAAAGAACAGCGCAAATTTTGCAAATAATAACATTACTTGTGCTTTACTTGTACAAAACCAAAGACAGTATTCCAGGGTAAGAAGCAACATAACAGTGTGCTCTATACACTAACAACACCAGACTATAAACTGAGGGAATTAAAGGTCTTAAACACAGCAGGAAACAAACTCAGTACAAAACGTTTGCTCTAACTAGTAACAATGAATACCCATGACAACTGAAGCTAAATGGAAACATAGGAACAACGAAACAGGAAACAAAGGAAACAAACCAGAAGTCAAACAACAGAACGTGACAGCACAAAAACACCTGTGTTATCTTGCAAAAGTATTGTGCTCCACCAAGAAATAGCAGTTTTCCAAGAGTTTTGCAAGAGAATGCAAAAGCATTCATTCTTGCTATTATGATAATAATAATTATTATTATTTTACATTTAGTGTTCCTTTAGGGGCTTCATACAACTATGTCAAATTATGGAATCAACCTTGTTTCTGTCACGCTTAGACGAAGCACACGAACAACGACGTAAATAAACGAAAGGTATTTAATAAATCCAACAGGGAACACAGGAGACACTGGAAACCAGGGTAGTAACATTAATGTCCGACAAGGCAAGAGGGGAAAACACACGCTATATATACACAGACTGATTACAACCACAGGTGCAGACAATAAGGGAAATACCAAAACACACAAAGCTGTAGGGGGAATTAACAGGAGAAACCAACTAAACAGTCCAGGGGTGTGACATTACCTCCCCCTCCCGGAAGGCGCGTCCTCGCGCCGACAAACAGGAAAACAAAATGTACAGTCCTAGGAGGGGGCTTCGGCGGAGGACGGACTCCCGGGAGGAGGGCAATAGATGGAGTCCAGGGTGGTGACGGAATAGTCCAAGGAGGTGATGATGGAGGGAGGAGCCAAGGAGGAGACAGGAGAGGGCTGGAGCAGGAGGAGCCAGGTGAGACCCAGACCGCAGCCATGATGGAACCTCACGGTGGAGCCGATGGAGGGAGGAGCCATGGTGGAGGAAGGGCTGACGACACCATGGGGCCGACCGACGGAGGCGGAGCAGGTGGTGGTAGAGCCCGAGGCGGAGACGGAGAGCCGATGATCCTGGGCGACACCGAGGATCCGGAGGGCCCAGGCGGAGCCCAAGGCTCTGGCGACCGAGGCGGAGGCGGAGATCCGGAGGTCCGCGGCGGAGCCGGAGCGACAGAGGACCGAGGCTGTGCCCGCGGGAGGGAGGAGGTCCACAGAGCCGGAGGGACGGAGCGACGAGGCGCAGCCGGAGGAGTGGAGTCCAGAGGTGAAGGTGGGGCGACGACTGACCAGGGCGGAGCCGGAGGGACGATGGAGCCTGGTGGAGCTGGTGGGCCGACGGGCGACGGTGGAGACGAGGGAGCTGAGAGACGGGGTGGAGCCGCAGGGTCGGAGGGCCGAGGTGGAGTCCAGGACTCAGAGGCTGGAGGCGAAGATGAGGGATCCTCCAGCCACACTGATGGAGACTGGCAGACCTGCGGCGAACCCCCCGCACAGATGGTGGGCTGAGGGTGAGCAGATGGGCTGCCAGGAGACAGCAGTGGTGGGACAGAGGCAGCAGAAACAATAGACAGAGGGAGGGTGGGTGGGAAATCCAGGCAGTCAGGTAATTTAGATGGTGGAAGGAGAATGGGCATATCTTCATATACATCTTCAGAGAAATTATTCAAATTTAGTTCCAGAAAATTTAGTCCCAGATCCAGGCGTTGCTCACTCTCAGCGGTGGTGCAGTGGGCGGTGCTGTCCTCAGCACCTCACGCCCATCAGGAACGTCCACCGTCGCAGGCTCTGTGGCCGGCTCTCGCACCTGGTCAGACGCAATTCCTCCCAGATCGCTCGCTCTGTCGCTCCGATGGGCGATGGCTCTTGGGTCGCGCTGGTAGCGCGGGGTCCGTCTGCGGTGGGGCTCGGGCTCGGGCTCGGGCTCGTGCTCCGCGTGTCAGGGTGGTGATAGGCTGGGTTCCGGGTCGTGCTGCGAGACGTCTGCCAGGTGTGGCTGGATGGGGTCGTAATCTTCCTCCGCTTCGTCCAGATAGAGTTCTGAACCCCAAGTACTCAATAAGATGTTAATATATTGCGTTAGGGTCCAGCATGGTTCACCTTTGGGCATGACGAAGCGGAGGTCATCATATCCAGTCCACACCAAAATCCCTCCATAAGGCAGACGTCATCGCAGCTAGCAAGATGGCAAATGCTAATAAACTCCTCCACGTAGTCCTCAAGATCCCGGCCATCCTGGAAGATAAAGATGGTTTTCCCTCCCAGAATGGCATCTCCCCTCCTTGGGGAAACGTTGATGGAAGCGAGTTTCATAGTAACTGGTGAAAACACGACGGAAACAAAAAGACTGAAAAAACACGACAAACAAAACGGGGAGGAAAACGCAAAAAAAAACTGTATCGGTCGGACGTTCTGTCACGCTTAGACGAAGCACACGAACAACGACGTAAATAAACGAAAGGTATTTAATAAATCCAACAGGGAACACAGGAGACACTGGAAACCAGGGTAGTAACATTAACGTCCGACAAGGCAAGAGGGGAAAACACACGCTATATATACACAGACTGATTACAACTACAGGTGCAGACAATAAGGGAAATACCAAAACACACAAAGCTGTAGGGGGAATTGACAGGAGAAACCAACTAAACAGTCCAGGGGTGTGACAGTTTCATTCCAAGTGAATTTTTTTTCTCTTTTGTTTCTGTGATCCAGATCTACAAATATAGAGGTTGGCATCATGCAGGAGATCAATGTGACAGTGTTTGTAGAGAACAGAGGAGAAAACTCATACAACACACGCTTCACCCTCAGCTACCCCTTTGGACTTTCCTACAGGAGAATCATATCTAAACAGGTAAAAAAGACACCAATGAACTATTTGAACGTCCACACCATTTCACAATGACGTTTTGTTTATTATAAGTGCACACTGTAGTTTTGTTGTCTGCTGATCTTTAAAGTAGGATGGATTCTGATTGGCTATCAATGTTTTTATCATTCATCAGCTGGAGAAAAAAAATCATTCTGAAATTGATTCCAATGATATTGTTCCTCTGTGTTGTTACTGTTATTGTTTTGGTGTGGACTTATTCTCACAATTATCATAGGGTTATAGTATATCATGATAGTTATCATCCTTGGTTTGAATAGCAATTGAAATGACAATAATTGTTACTGAATGAATGTTTATGCATAATTTTCTGTTTGAGCAGGGCAGAGTGGAGTGTGTATCTCTTGACAGTGAGCAAAAAGGTTCATTTGGAGAGACCACCTGCCACATCAGCAAACCCATCCTCAAGGGAAACTCTCAGGTGAGGTCACTTTTAAAACTGTCCTGTGCATTTTTTTTTTTCTTTTTACCACTCCTCATTTTCTTTGCATCCACTTCTAGGCTGTGTTTCATATTACATACAGCATTAACAAAGAAAGCACCTTCGATCAAAACGTCACATTTACTGCCAGAATCAACAGGTATGACCCATTTGGTAGATATCACCTTCATCTGCATCATTCAGTAGCTGTTCACATATGAGAAACTGATCAGTGGAAATACTACTACTAAACAAAACCCTCCATCACTTACAGTGGGAATGACCGACACTCTCAAACCAGTGAATTATTCAGAGAGAAAAGCATTGGTGTAAAATATGCCATCTATATTGCCTTAATAAGGTTAGTGCTCTGGTCCTCTATAACAGACTTTCTCAGCTAGATTTGTTTCAGCACCCAGATTTTGCAAAGGATGGAATTTAATGTTTAATTTAGTCAGGGTTATATTTTGTTTGACATGAAATGTAAAAATAAATGTTGTACAGTATTACTCTGTAGTTAACAAGATAATTGTCCAAGCTAAATATTCTTTAAACTGATAAATCTCATTAGACAACTTGTGGAATTAATGTAAAAGAAATCCAAAATTTATTTAGCATTTTTGGACAATTATTTTATAAAGAGGCATTTACAGAAATAATTTGCAGTTCTGTGATCTGCATGGTTTACCAAATAAATGCAGCCTTAAGGAACGTGTTTTCAATAACAAACAAACAAAAATAAATAAATAAAAAATAATAATAATAAAAAAAAAAAAAATAAAAGAGAGAGAGAGAAAACTTAAGGATTCCAAACTTTTGAACAGTACACACACAAAATATTAAATAACTGACACATTTTCTCTTTTATTTTAACTAAGACATGAAGATTCAACTCTCCACATTAATTTTACTGCGCAGAAAAATGATATTGATAAACCAGTCAAACAGATACTAAAGGTACTGAAATGAAATTCACACACTTTCATCAACACAAACTTGAATTAAATAAACATTATCTCATCCAAAACTAGAGTTCAGTGTCTCTTCATGGCAAAAAAAATGGTCTCTTTCAGGTTGAAAATGACTTTAGAGAGCTAAGTTTCAAAGTTTTCATCAGAGTACCAGTGATGTTGGGAGATAAATCAATCTGGACTAATAAAAACATAGAGGTAAGCATGATTGTGTTAGAAAAAGGCCATACTGATTCACATTCATTAAAATGAAAACAACCAGACACTAATGTATGTGCTTTTAGATTCCAGACTGTGTGAAACAGAGGGATTTGCAGCCTGTCATAACTGATTTTGTCAAAGTAATTAAAAAGGATCATGTGGTGGTGAGTGATTTAGTTTCATTTCCTAATCAAACATAAACAAGTCCATAAAATATAATGTTTTATCGTCTCTGTGCATTGACCCCACTGACCGTCTCTCTGGATGTGTATGTGTGTCAGAACTGCTCTGTGGCGGCGTGTGCCGAGTTCAGCTGTGACAACACTCTCATAAAGAATGAAAGGAAATTTTATAATATAACTGGCAATGTGAGCTCTGGATGGATTGAGCAGGTTTATAACTTTTAACGCAAATTTCACGAAACAGACCATATATTCATATTTTCTGTCATCATTTCTTCATTTTTAAATGTCATGATCTGT
>NW_026128244.1:5633-11936 GCF_022985175.1 Labeo rohita
AACAAGATAATTGGCTGAGCTAAATATTCTTTAAAGTGATAAATCTCATTAGACAACTTGTGGAATTAATGTAAAAGAAATCCAAAATTTATTTAGCATTTTTGGACAGTTATTTTATAAAGAGGCATTTACAGAAATAACTTGCAGTTCTGTGATCTTCATAATATGTTTCATACTATATTTTTGTTTTACTGCATTGTTTACCAAATAATTGCAGCCTTAAGGAAACAAACAAAAAATAAATAAACAAAATAAAATAAAAGAAAAAGAGAGAGAGAGAGAGAGAAAACTTAAGGATTCCAAACTTTTGAACAGTACACACACAAAATATTAAATAACTGACACGTTCCCTTTTATTTTAAATAAGACATGAAGATTCAACCCTCCACATTAATTTTACTGCGCAGAAAAATGATATTGATAAACCAGTCAAACAGATACTAAAGGTACTGAAATGAAATTCACACACTTTCATGAACACAAACTTGAATTAAATAAACATTATCTCATCCAAAACTAGAGTTCAATGTCTCTTCATGGCAAAATGGTCTCTTTCAGGTTGAAAATGACTTTAGAGAGCTAAGTTTCAAAGTTTTCATCAGAGTACCAGTGATGTTGGGAGATAAATCAATCTGGACTAATAAAAACATAGAGGTAAGCATGATTGTGTTAGAAAAAGGCCATATTGATTCACATTCATTAAAATGAAAACAACCAGACACTAATGTATGTGCTTTTAGATTCCAGACTGTGTGAAACAGAGGGATTTGCAGCCTGTCATAACTGATTTTGTTGAAGTAATTAAAAAGGATCGTGTGGTGGTGAGTGATTTAGTTTCATTTCCTAATCGAACATAAACAAGTCCATAAAATATGTTTTATAAATAATGTTTTATCGTCTCTGTGCATTGACCCCACTGACCGTCTCTCTGGATGTGTGTGTGTGTGTCAGAACTGCTCTGTGGCGGCGTGTGCCGAGTTCAGCTGTGACAACACTCTCATAAAGAATGAAAGGAAATTTTATAATATAACTGGCAATGTGAGCTCTGGATGGATTGAGCAGGTTTATGACTTTTAAAGCAAATTCATTTCACAAAACAGACCATATATTCATTTTTTTTGTCATCATTTCATCATTTTTAAATGTCATGATCTGTCTCTCTTAGACTGGACTCAGAGCTGCTGTTTTTCAGCTGGTCAGTTCAGCATCTCTGGATTATGACAAGAGTAAATATGTTTTCTTTTCCTCTGACTCTCAACAAACTGCACCGTCTGTTCAGGTAATGCATTTTCTTTACAAATTAACCAGATATGTTATTAAACCTAAATAAAATTTGAAAAAGAATAAAACTGAAACCTAAAAAGCTATGATTATAATATTCAATTTAAATGTTCATGTGTTAGAGCTTAGATTTTCCAATCCATGTATTACTATACAACCACAATGTAACCCATAAAAATATTATATTTAAAAGGGAAGATGGATTGTCAGAGGTAATATTGTATTAATGTACAGTATGTGTGTATATAGATTAATACTCAAGTGGAGGTGTATGAGGAGGTGAATCTGACTAAAGAGATCATTGGAGGTGTAATAGGAGGACTGCTGCTACTGGCTGTCATCACAGCAGCCCTTTATAAGGTGTGTATACTGGATGTTCAGTTTCAAATGTTTCATCTTGAGTTTCTTTTTTTCTGTGTTGTAATGCATGCTTTTTTTTTTTTTTTTTTCAGGCTGGTTTCTTCAAAAGCCAGTACAAGCAGATGCTAGAGAATGCAGAACAAAGCCCTGAAGAGGGGCCAATCACACAATAGACAACTAAACAAAAATAACCAACCCCTTTAGATCTGTCACAATAGTGGTGTTTTAAAGATTCAAATGTGGCTTTACTTGCAAGTGAAACTGCCTTCCAGAACCAACTATTTTAATAAGTTATGCTTGTATGATAATCATAAGCTTTCCGTTAACAAACTCTGTAATGTCATTATTAAATAAAAGGACCTGCTGCAAGGTTAAATGTACTGATTAATTTAATGGAAAAGAAACAACTTACAACCACTGACACCCCTTTTTTTCTGTACACCCACTAAAACAGGGAATTTGAACTTTGTGTTGCCTACCATCCCAGCAAAACGCTCAAAAAATAAGTATTTTAAAGCATCACCATTCAAAACTTTATTTTAACTAAAAGCAATAGGCTGCTGCGTGCGTGATTGCAGAATGCAGCGAGCGGTGAGTGGATTTTTGATTGTCCATTGCATTTCAGAAAAAAGCATTGTATAAAGGCTTCACTTTTCATACTTTTAACAACTACTAGAACATCTAATTCTGCAAACACCAGTACAAATGTTAATTTGTTTTAATATTTTTGATATGAGTGAAAGCAGTTGCAGGAGTCCCGCAAATTTTACTCAAAACACAGACAACATTGGGCTGATGAGGAAACTGACATGTTTAAACAGATACATGTAATTAGACAACTTGTGGAATTAATGCTTATTTTTGCCACAGAATTAAAAATAATGTCTTGTCTCACAATATACATTTATTATAAGCATTACATCACCACAACAATGCATTTATGATGCAATGATATTTTTAGTGTATTATATATCCATTGTACATATAAGTTAATATGTTTGTACATATCATTTAAAAAGTGTATTACAAAAGTATTTATTATTTACTCCTTTGCTAAACTAAATTAGAGGGTGTGAAGAACTACAAAACATAAAGAGACGAAATAAAAGTGTTGCTACATCAACAGTGAGTAAAATAAATATATTTTTGTGATTTGTGTAACAACATGCATCTGTTTCTTCACAAATGATTTGACAAACTATATATGTGTTAACAAGGTAATTAGAATAAAAGGTAAATTATAAATTACCATTCTCCAGAATACAGTCATGTGAAAAAATTAGGACACCTGACTGAATTCCATGGTTTTCCATATCAGGACATCATAAAAAATAAATAAATAAATAAATAAATAAATAAATTTAAACCTCAGATGAACAACAACACATGATATATTGTACCATGTCATTATTTACTTAACAAAAATAAAGCCAAAATGGAAAAGCCATGTGTGACAAAGTTAGGACACCATTACTGTTAACATAGAAATTAAGAGGGTACGTAGCAGTTAGGCACTGCTAATCAAATGCCTTTGTCACAGAATCGCAGACCAACTATAACCCATCGTCACCGGATCAGCACGCTCCACCCTCTCGCTCCCTCTCCCCGGAATTCTGATTCACGGCACCTGCACCACCTCATCAGCAATCACTATAAAGAGTCTCCTCTCATGCCATCTCTTGTCTGGTCTCGTTCTAACAAACTCTATAGACTCCCTACTGGAAACTATCCCTAGACCTTAATTCCATTTTTTAATCAGCGTCTTTGCTGCTACCTTTGATGTCTGCCTCCGATAACCTCCTTTGCAAAAGAGACATTTCCATTATCCAGCTAAGTTTAATACTGCACACCGTACCTCTGCTAAATAAACTGTCTTTACTATTTACCTGTCTGCCTCCTTCTGTTGTGTGACAGCCTTTGATTAAATGATCATTAGCAAAAGTGAGCACCTCTATTAAAACAGATGTTTTGGCATTTTGCTGATCAGGAGCCTTCAGGTGTTTGTTGACACAATGCCAAAGAGGAAAGACATCAGCAATGATCTTTCAGAGGGAAATTGTTGACTGTCATCAATCTGGGAAGAGTAGCACAACCATTTCCAAACAATTTGAAGCCCATCATTCTACAGTGAGGAAGACATTCAAAACAGTCAACAGTCCTCCCGGGAGTGGACATCCCTGCAAATTCAACCCAAGATCAGACCGTGTAATGCTCAGAGAAATGGCAGACAACCCAAGAACTTCACTACAAACTCTACAGGCCTCAATTTACATGTTAAATGATAAAGATCATGACTGGGCATTCTTTAGCCACTCAGTTGAACTGGAATTGATTGTTTCATATAGGGCAATGATTCTCAAATCTGGCTCATGAGATGTGACTTGGAAACTATTTCAGCATCAAAATATCACATAACAATGTCATGACAATAAAATAAAAAAAAGTACTAGGAGAGTATTTTTGTGGCGTATTGGAACACTAGTGTGCAAACTTTTTCCTGCCACATACCATGCTTATTAGGCCTACGTGCTTGTCAGCATTAAAAGGTATCATTGCTGCTTTTTTCAGTGCCAGTTTTGTTTGTAAAAGATGATTTTGGGCTTGTTTTGTAGCCACGGGTAATGAAGTTATATTTTTTCAGTTATTTTATTATGTTAGTTATGTGGTGACTGCACAGCGGTAAGGGGCCAACTGCCGATGGGCCTTTAGGGCCTTTAGGCTAGCCTAAGTGGGCCCATAAAGGGCCAGTGCAGGCTTGTTTGCAGGTTAGGTGCACTCTCTTCAAAGTACATGGGCTGGACATTCATGCTAAACCCAGCATTGACCCCCACCAGCAGACGAGCAAGGATGATTCTGTTTTATTCTATTCTATTCTATTCTATTCTATTCTATTCTATTCTATTCTAATAAATGCATAAAGAGCTCAGGTTCTTCAAAAGCCAATACAAGCAGATGCTGCAGGAGGCACAGGTGGATGCAGGAGAACAGCCAAACATGCATCAACAATCTGCACTCATTCTGTTATGAAATGTTATGTGTTTTCTGTGCTTGAGAATGAAACCAGAATTTATCACCTCAGAATGAAATATTTTAGCCTGATTTAGAACACTGTATGAGAATTAAATTTTCATATCATTACTCATCATCATTATCTTGTCAACGAGCTTAGCAATAAGTTACCAAAATAGAAGTATTTATCACCTTTCAAATATTTCTCAACTTGCTTCTTCATGAAAAAAAAAAAAAAAACAAAAAAAAAAACCTGATAGCAGAAATATTAGTCATATGGAAGGCTGTTTCCACCACAGAAAAAAAAAAAAAAAAAAGAAAAGAAAAAGAAAAAAGGAAATAGTGTAATGGTCTTTTTATCTCACAATTCAGACTTTATTGTGAGAAATAGAGTCGCATTTAAATGGGCTTCCATACTATAATAGGGATTTCCTCTGGGTGCATTTAAAAAAAATGTTTTCTTTCTGCTTAATAGAGAGATATTTTTTATTTTGCTAAATTTTCTCCTTATTTGCAGATAATTTACATTATATGTCTAGGTAAGGAGGAAAATAAAAGCAAATATGAAATACTTTGTCCATATGCATTATAATTGTGTCATTTTCTTTATATGCATACCTTCATTTGTGTAGGAAATGAACATTTGAGTTTGAAAGTGAGTCAGAATATTCTGTGTTGAGGGATGGTTGTGCAGCTGAGGTGTCAGATTCAAGGGACACATCAAGTAAACAGCTGCCTTATAAGGTGGCGAAGCGCAATTGTCCTCCAGACTGTGCTTAAGTCATATGATGCAACTTCTGCTTTGATGACAAAGGGAAGAAAAGTGCTCTTGCTAACAGATTCATTTATGACTGCTGCACATATCACAGGATTACGGATATGTGGTTCAAAAGGATATCAAAATTAGGAAAAAGTTGCCATATTTTTATTTATTAAGTTTTTTTTTTTTTTTTTTTTTTTTTAACTATTATAACAGCTTAACCAGTTTCATTCAGTGTCATTTGCTGATGACTAATATTTACAGTTTAGTGCATTTGGGAGTGTGCATAACCTTTTGTGTGTGTGTTTAGAGTTATTTCAGTCATGCTTCTGTATTTTATATGTGTAATGTTGTGTGTATTTATATATATTCTGTGTGATTTCAGATGATTCAGAATCACACTTTCCTTCCAACATATGGCAAGCCATTTAACCACCTAAACTTACCCATCATTTTTCTGCTTTTTGCTCAGAAAAACTCATTCTGTATTATTTATAAGCTTTTGTACCCTCAATTTAGGCTCCCACTGTGACACAAGTCCCCATGAGTCTATATGTATTCAAGTCTAAGTCCTCATTGGTGTATATATATATATATATATATATATATATATATATATATATATATGAAGAGTTCAGACGCAAAAGCCTCTAAATCCATCTGATGTATTTCTTTAAAATGAGCATTTCTTTCTGGCTACTTTGTATAGGTTTCTATGTAAGTACTGGTACTTCTGATTGGGCTGAGGCTGGAATTTAGCGAGTTTGAAGTAAAAGTATTTGATGGACTTATATGTGTCAGGAGCATTCACTCAGTATCTCAGTATAAAGTACTTACTATAGTATATACCTTAAGTACTTATTCATTGGATACTACTAAGGTACCAGGTTTTA